>NW_028327182.1:8487348-8790378 GCF_987537825.1 Furipterus horrens
TGAAAGAGTTTGGTCAACTGTACATCATTTGTTGTCACCATAAAAAGCTGCTAATATGCCAAGGAATGAATGCACACTGAGAAAAATCAAAATCAGCAGCATTCGTTTTAAGACCAACATCTATATTTATATTGTTTTGTTGCTTAAACAAAAAACAAGCAAAAAAAGAAACAGGTCATATCCATTTCTATTTCATGAAGTCATAGAGTATATGTGTTCTCAGGGATACACTTCCAACATTTCTTTTCCTATTACACTAATAATTCAGAATTGTTGACTTATGATAATGTTCATGGTGACAACAGTCACATCAATACTCTTGTCTGCAACATTTTCCAATAAACACGGAGAAACCTATTAATAAGACAAAATCTGCCAGGGGAGTATCCCATAGAGTTTAACTGTACTCATATGTATTAAAGAAGACATAAACAAGGAAATATTCTTATTATAAAAAAAAAAACTTCTAGTCATTCTAAAAAGCATAACAAATAATTCTCCCAGACTATCTTATTAGCAGCATCATGAATTATACAACAGAAATGCTTGTTCAAACTGTTTTTTTTCCTGATAGAAACACTGCATTTTAAAAGGCAACCTCTATTTTAATATTTAATACCTCAGCATATCTACATCTCCAAGAGTAGCAAGCTATTTAAGAAAGAAGTGCACTTCTTGTAATGCTAAAAGCATTTCTGGCATTTTATATTATCTGCTTTTTAATGACTGTATTTTCCTAGCATTAAAAATGAATTAATCTCTTTCCTCCTAAGTACTCTTGAACATGGTGAAAGAAACAGTTCAACAGGTTCCTTTCCCTTCTAGAAGCCATATAGATTATTGCCTTGTTTTGCATATTTGGGTTAAAAGCAAAGCATCTGCCTATGCATCCAATTCAAAGCTCATCATCTTTTAGTGGGTTTTGCAGACACAAGATGTTCTTATTTTCCATTGAATCATATTGACCCCAGGGGAGAGTATGGAAAAAACAAATGAAACATGACGAAGTTCCTGTCTATCCAGTTTCATTCAGCAGAAAACGTCATAGTTTTACTCTACGGTCATAAAAGTTCTGTAAGTAAATTGATATTAACAATATGGAAGAGTCTACCAGAAATACAAGCAAGAGTCACATCGATTTTCCAAAGGTACATTGGAGTTCTTACCTAAAGATGCTCATCCTTTTGCCTTCTGACATATTTCGATCACCATCAGGTTTGCTCTATATTAGTTTAAATCCCACTGACTGAACAACAGCATCTTGACAGAAGATTGTTTAAACACACGGAGTGAAAAGTTCTGGTTATGAGTACAGGAGTCCCTCTCTATATCGCGGTTCACTTATCGCGGCCTCACTGTATCCCGGGATTTTAAAAAATATTATATTTGATTATTTATTGCGTATTTTTCACTATATCGCGGGATTTTACAGTACTGAACAGTAAATACTAAAATAAATGTAAGGTTCCTACTTGGCATATTTTCACCTACTGTGGGGGGGTCTAGAACGTAATACCTGTGATAAGCGAGGGATCACTGTAATATGATAGTGAACAGTGACCACCATGTCTACCACTGAATGCAAGTGGACAGACTGCACGGAGCAGCTTTCTAAAGCCCCTGAATAGCATCAGGCAGAGTAAAGAACACCAGGACTCAAAATACCAACAATCCGATGATGAGTTGGCCATTTTTCTCCCTGGCCCCAACTCAGCACACTGGCAGTAGGTACCAGGAACAGACAGAATGAACTCAGAATGAACTACAGGGGAAGCCCCGGAGTTTTGTCTCAAGGACATGAAAAAGGTACTCAGGATGGGCAGAGAAGGTTCAGGAATATCCAATGTTCCCTCCAATCTCTAGCATCTCAGCCCATAGCAATCCATCATGTAGCCACAGCCAGCAGCAATGAGACTGTAGAAACCAAAACTCTAGAACTGTAGCCTTCATGGGATGGAACTAGGGTTACAAAAGAGTGGGACCAACCTCTCTTCTTTCGTCCCACCCACCCACCCCCACCCCAGAGCTTGGCCCCGGGTATTGCTCCCATTGCAGAAGTGCATAGCAGAGAATGTTCTGGATAAAGAAAGAGAAGCATCAAACATCAGGAAATGTTGGGGAAATAAAACAAAGAGAGCAGCTTAAGAAAGTGACCTCATAAAGTGTTTTTTTTTTATGAATACCTGGGCTCACCTCCAACTGCACACGCACAGAGCTGATCCTATTCAGCATGCCAAAAACTTTGAGAACTGAATTAACAGATACTACCTCGCAAGACTCAAGCTGGCTGTTGGATGGTGCACGCAGGGGACAGATTCAAATAACATTGAAAAGATTTTAACACTGAAGTGATGTTAGAACTACAACCGACAGAAACTGATATCCAATTTTCAAGTCATGTCCTAAATCTAATCAGCTTACTGACCATAAAAACAGCAACAACAACAAAGAAAACCTGAAATATCAACAACTTCTACAGAATTTAAACAAGGGCCAGGGCCTCATCTAATATTCAGAATGTCTAGGATAAAAATCCAAAACTAGCACATGGAGAACAAAAAAAAAATCTCATTTGCACAGGAAAAGATATTAAGGAGACACCATGTCATAATCATAAGGGTCAAGTCAGCAAGAAGACAAAACCATCCTACCTGTGTACTCACAAAGAAACAGAGCTGCATTACAGGAGGCTAAAACTGACAATACTGAAAGGAGAAATGGACAAACCTACAAATATAGTTAAATGTTTCAATGCTCCTCTCTCTCACTAATAAAGTAACTGTAGAAACTCAGCAGGGATGGATAATAACTAAAAATTACCGTCAGTCAACTGAATCTAATTGACATTTATAGGTTACTCAACCCAAAACAATAGCATATATACTCTACTGAAATGTCACCAAAACAGTACCCCAAATCAACTATATCCTGAACCATAAAACAAATAACAACAAATCTAAAATAATTAAAATCATATACGGTATGTTTTCAGACCATAATTGAATTAAACTAAAAATCATAAAGAGAAAAATAAGAGTAAATTCCCCTCAAACACTTGGATGTTAACAATATACTTCTAATCTATGCATCAAAGAAAAAAAATCTCACAGGACATTAAAAAATATTTGAAATTGATTGAAAATTAAAATACAATGTGCCAAAGTTGTAAAATGTATCCAAAGTAAAGAAGAAAACTTATAGCATCAAATTCATCCTTTAGAAAGAAGAAAAGTCTCAAAATTTTCACTAAACTAACTAGAAAAAAAAGGCAAATAAAAATAAAGCAAGTACAGGGAAGAAAAAAAGATGAAAACAGAAACCAGTGGAATAAAAAAAAAGAGAAACAATAAAAAAGGACAATAGAACTAAAAACTGACTTTCAAAAAAGTCAACAAAATTGATGAGCTTTTGGAAAGGCAGAGAAGACACAAATTAACAATATAAGGAATGAAAAAAAGGAAATATCAACACAGACCCTACAGTACTGAATAGATAGCAATGCAATATATGAACATTAATGCACATAATTCCAACTATTTCGATTAAATGGATTCCACAAAATCTAAAAGCTGCAAAAACTAATAATGAAATAGATAACATTTATTATCCTATACCTATTAAAAATTTGACTTTGAGGAAAAAAACAAAAAAAATTTTGAAAATAATTTCCAGGTCCCCTAGTTTCACTGGAAATGTTTACCAAACATTTACAGAAGAAATAACACCAACAATACAAAATTTGTCCAAAAATTCTCTCAGCAAACAAGAAGCAGAAGAAAACTTCCTGAACCTAATAAATGATGTCAAAAACCTACATCTCTCATCTTATGTTATGGAAAAAGACTGAATATTATCCTGAGTAATCCTGACCAATTAAAAGAAATAAAAACCATATAGATTGAAAAGAAAAAAAGAAATTTATCTCTATTTGTTGATGGCATAATTGTCTACATAAAAAATGAACATGAAAAAATTCTTAGAACTAAAAACTTTGTTTAAAAAGGACACGTGGTACAAGATCAACATACACTTTTTTTCAAAAGTGCCATTTACAGTAGCTCCAAAAATATGAAATACTTAGGTAAAAAATATATATGAAAAAACATGTACAAGCATTTTAAAAGGCCTAATAAATGGGAAGAGAAATCATGTTCACCAATTAGAAGACTTACATAATAAAGATGTCAGTACTCTCTGAATTACTTCTAAATTTAATAAAATTACAATCAAAACCTCTGCAAGATTTTCTTTTTTAGATATAGACAAGCTGATTCTAAAGTTTATATGGAAAGCCAAAGGGTTCTAGAATTACTTGAACATTTTGGAAAATAAAAATACCATAATTGGAGGCATTACATTATCCAATTTTAAGACTTACTTTGATAAAAATACAGTAATCAAAACTGTGTGAAATTGGTGGGCGGATATACAATATATGGGTAGAACAGAATACTGTAGTCAGCTCATAAATAATCCCATCCCATGGTGGTCATTAGATTTTTGACAGAGGTTCAAAAAACACTGACTAACTGGTGTCAGGACAGCTGAAATCCACATGCCATAAATAAAGGGAAAAAATAAACCTTTATGTAAACTTCACAGCTATGTAAACTTAACTTAAAATGGATCACAGATCTAAACATTAAATGTAAAACTATAAATCTTTTAGAAGACGACATAGGAGAAGAATCTCTGTGACCTGGAGTTAGGCAAAATATGACACCAAAAGCATTATCTATAAAAGGAAAAAAAAAATTGACAAGTTAGGCTTCATAAAAATTGCAAAGCTTTTGTTCTGTGCAAGAGACTTTCCAAGGACAAGACACAGATTAAGGAAAAAAATTCTATTATCACATATCCAACAAAGGACTTTTATCTAGCTCCATATCTTGAATGTAAAAGTGATTACCCAAATCTATACAGTACTACATGTCTTAAAAGTGATAGGCCTGCAGAGCAAAAAAATTTTTTAAAAGTCTCTTTACATAATTTTTAAAATAACACAAAATTTCTATAAAATGGAATGAGATGAGAACAAACCTTCTTAGTATTTCTTTAGTAAGGTCTGAAGTAAAGCTGCATAGTGCAAAAACTAGCCATTTTTATAGTTTTTCAGATAACTTTAAAACTGATCTTAATTACCCTGGAGATTAATCACAGAAAGTAACCAAGTGAAGTGAAGAACTACACCTAAAAACTGCCCTTACAGAAATTAAGAACCAACAAAGGTCTAATTAGTGTCATTTGCAATGAAATACAGAGGTGGTTAAATGTTACAATGGTTTTTTTGACAATTTACAACAACCAAGCTGTTTTCATTTAATCTAAAGAAACCGCCCTAGTTTTGCATAGTGTAACTACGTTAATTAGAAAATGTCCCAGTTAGTTTACTTTAGTTAGTAACATTTCTGTTAGTTTAACTGCAAGTCTCTTTTCAGTTAACCCATGTTATGCGTGCTCCCCTTTGACACGGGGTACGTTGGTGAACATCACACCTGAGTCTGTTTTCTTCTGACTCCTGCAAAGGGGAACAATACTCTCTTTAAAAAAGGAAGGAAAAAAAAAAAAAAAGAAAAACAAGCGCAGTAGTTTGGAAAGCTAACTAACTTTTAAAAAATATATATTCCTTTCAAAATCCAGTACCCAACCCAGAATTCTATTTTGCTTCTTTATTATAATAAAGTATAATAAAGCAAATTAAATCTTCAGGTTCTATGTGGTTGTTTTATTTTAATAGATTCGTAATTATTTTTCATAAACATTGCACAGTCTCTTTTGGAAAATAGGAATAAAGAGATGGAATTCCTCACTTTGAGGCATAAACTTGATTAAGGTAGAAGAGTTAATCCAAATAATAATTTAAAATGTAATAGCCCAATTCATTCATTACAGTTCAATAACCATTAAAAGCCAAAGCTACCTGGCTGCTGTGGCTCAGTGGATTGAGCGTCATCCTGCGAGCCAAGTGTTGCTGGTTCGATTCCCAGTCAGGGCACATGACTAGGTTGCACGTTAGGTCCCCAGTTTGGGGCGCAAGTGAGAGGCAACCACACAGTGATGTTTCTCTCCCTCTCTTTCTCCTTTCCCTTCTCTCTAAAAATAAATAAATAAACAAACAAACAAATAAATAATTTTTAAAAAAGCCAAGGCTAATTATTGAAGATATTTGTCATATATGTGGAAATACACTTAACAGTTTTACAGGCATACCTTGGAAATACTTCAGGTCTGGATCAAGAGCACCACAATAAAAAGAGTACAGGCATAATATGGAGATATTATTTTATATAAGTTGGTGATGGATATTGTCACTTAAGCATAAATTTGAGGATTTATCCAGGAAGAGGTGAGAGAAAGGGGGGAAGCCAAGGCAGAGACCTTGAATTAGGAAAAAAAGAAAAAACAGAACTTAATATGTTTGAGGATTGATAGAAGACCATCTTTGGATGATGGCTTTTCAGTTTATTCAAGAAAAAAAAAAGGGAAAGAACGTATAGCAGTTTGTTTACAAGGCAACATTATTTCAAAGGGTGCTTCAGAGTATGGTTCGAGTTAATTAGAGTTGTTATCATTAAAGTCCTGACACGGGTCCCTATTTCAACTGACAAAGCTCAACATCGGTAGAAGGTGGCATGCCGAAAATTACTAATGAGACGTCTACAATAAACAGGGATCAAGGTCTACTGTCGAAAAACAAATCACAGCTCCCAAATATGGCAATGACCTGAGCTTCCCAGAACCCTTGAACTTTCAGCAGATCTGGTAATTGGATCAAGCTAGCAATAGTACTTAACACCCAAATTGAATCTAGAAAAAAATGAAGGTTCAAATGTTTAGCTCCTGCAGGACTTAATATAATCTATGTCCATCTGGTCTTTTGGTGGAGCAGATGAACTGTGGTAGCCGTTTGGCAAACTTCCACTAAACACAGATCTTTAGACAGTATTTCTTTCTGCTCTTCAAATAAGCACCAGCACATGGGCTGATGCTGTCTGTACGTAATAAAACATCCCCGTTCGAAGCTTGAGAGTATTTTAAATATTATTTTAAATCAGGGACTTACTTAAAATAATAATAGATTATACTGCAAGCACTTTAATTTCTAATCTGAAAGTTGTCCCCGTGAGTGGAGGCCAGAATGACTTATGCAACATCCTATTTGGGCTGAAGCACAATGTGTTTTTCATCACCACCTGAAATTGGAGCACAATTTATTCTCCTTCTAACAAAGAAGATGGTCCTAATTCTTAAATAAAGTGATTCATACGCAAACTGTCATAGGCTGGGGAGGCTTCAGAAACGTCTTTCACGGCACTGTGAAACCTTAGGGGGGGCAAATAGCGGGGAAGTAGAGAAGGCAGGGCAGGGGACAGCGACCAGGACAGGGACGGGCACAGTGAAACCCGGTGCTGCCATGGCCAGTGAAGGGGCCTTGTGGCATATTGTTCTTTGATTCTTTTCTTCCTACATACACAGTAGGCTTGATGATTTTCTGCTTCCATGCAGGAGAGCCGATGAAGTGAGCCGACCTCTTTCCTGTCATGTTTTGCACCAGTTCTTCTTGTGCTTTTTCATTTTATACATACTCAGCATTCCTTTTATTCCTTAAGGTGTTTTGTTTTTTTTTTAATTTTTATAAAATTCAAGTGGAGAGAGATCTATTTTCCTTACGATCTTTAAAAAAGCTAAAATCCACTGGCAAACTTGACTGTGTTAGCTTTTTCATCTTTCAGGTTAAATTCTCAAAATCAAAAAGAATGACCACTTCTTAAAAATATAATCGTAAAAACTGCCTTTCAACCCTATTGTAATACTGGAGAAGAGTAATTCAATAGTCTTACCTATACCAGTGGCTTCATTAGGTCAGTGAGATACCAATGTCTAACAGCAGAGTGTCAGCAGAATCCTTGCATTTTTCCCCAGTAATGACCTGTGATAGGCGGGCAATCCTGATTAAAGTCTGTCATTCTTAGGCCTCTGAACCTCGTTGTTCTCCATCTGTTTTCTATATGCTCTCCGAGTTCGGAAGATTGTTTTCAAGGATGAGGAGGGATGGGATCTTTTTTTAAAGTGTATTTTGAATCTCATCCAACAGAGATGACACAATAAATCTTCAAGCTATTTTGAGCCATATGTCAACTCTTGAAGGCAGAGGAAGGCTCTCACAGCTCTAAGGGATTACTTTGCATAGACAGCTGTTGATGCATTTATCCTGATCTTTCTTCTTCCTTTCCGTCAAGAGTACCTACTTCAAATGGCATGGCTTGTGAGTTGGATATTAAGTAATATGCTTGCTGTATTATCTGAAATCACATTCATTTCCCATGGTCCTTCATATTTATCTATTTCAGTTTACCCACAACTATGAGTACCAACTGTGTACCCAGGCCTTGGGGATGTAAAAATGAGATCGTGTAAAGTTGGAAATGGATAAAAGAGATAAAACCAGTCATTAAAGGTATGTCATAAAGTTACTTTTAGAAGAAGTCATCACCATGTCAGAGAAAGTTGACTTAGGGACATAGGCTGGCAATGAAGATAGCTCAGCTTTAACAAGTGAGACTCACAGCGGGTCACCAAACCTCTTTGGGCCTCAGTAACTTTGAATGTGAAGTGAATGACTTCCCTATACTTTCCAAATGCCCCTATATAGTTTTAAAAGGCAATGGTAGACTTGGACTATTATACGCCACAGCTATAGATCGAAACACTATATGGGTACCTTTTTGAAAACTGATGACTTTTAAAGTTACCTTAAAATGGTTAAGTTCCTCAACAAAGTTAATAAACATATTTGTAATGAAATAAAAAGTACTTTAAAAAAAGATTTCTTTATTTGTTTTTAGAGAGAGAGGAAGGGAGGGAAAAAAAGAGGGAGAGAAACATCCATGTGCGGCTGCCTCTTGCACGCACCCAACTGGGGACCTGGCCCGCAACCCAGGCCTGTGCCCTGACTGGGAATCGAACTGGCGACCCTTTGGTTCACAGGCCAACCTCTCATCCACTGAGCCACACCAGCCAGGGCAAAAAAATAAGTATTCTTTTATATCTAAAAGTCCAAAAGGAAAAAAAACTTGAATCAAGTCTCTAGCTATACAATGTCTTTTGATTTACAATTTTTAAACTTTTTTGATTCTAAAAATTCAGATTAAGATCAATAGAAAATGTAATAATAGGAAATCTGAATAATTCTGGAAGATGTTAATGCAGGCATAATCTCACTGGATATAGTATAAGTGTGAAGGGTAACTCTTTCCTCTGTAAATGAAGATTTAAAAAAAATATCAGAGAGCCCAAGTGTCCATCAATAGATGAGTGGATAAAACATTTACACAATGGGATTCTACTCGGCTGTAAAAAAATATGAAAATTTTTCCCTTTGAAACAGTATGGATGGACCTGAAGAACAACAGGATAAGTGAAATAAGCCAGTTAGAAAATGACAAATACCCTATGATTTCACTCACATGTGGAATCTAATGAACAAACTGAACTAACAAGCAAGTTAGAAACAGATTCATAGCGGAGAGCAGATGACAGTGGGTGGGGGAGGCGAGGGAATGCAGGGACTGAGCCAAAAGGAAAAAGTTCTCATGGACGTGGGCAACAGTGTGGGGATTGCTGGGGGGACGGGGGTAAAAGGGGAATAAATGGTAATGGGAAAAAAAAGATTAAAGCAAAAGAAAAAGCAAACGAACAACAAAAACAACAACAAAAAAAAACCTAAAAAGTTATCAGAGCTGCATTGGATATGGCTCAACACTGGCAGAGTATAACTGGCTGGCAATGACCTTCCCAGAGAATATGTACATGACTCAAAGGTCAAACACTTGCTGCTGAGGTGAGGTCACAGTGCCAACTCATAGCCCTTCTTCAGACATAAACTGCACCAGCTCCTGATATTTCCAAAAGTCCATTATATATAAGAGGTAGATGTAGACAGAAAAAAAAATGTTTGGATATCGTAAGACTGAGCAAGGACCAGTTTTTACCAAGTAAACAAGCTTCACTTCTTCTTTCCGGCTTCAGACCAAATATTGGTTTCTAAATGCTAGATTTTACTCTGCCTGTATAAGAGAGTTTTTAAGAAGCACCCACACTCTGAAGCATCTACAAAGATTCCAATTGAGAATGTCAAGGATGGGCCCTAAAATCTATGTCCTGAAAAACCTCCCTATGTGATGGGAGCACACAGTCTGGTTTGGGAAATGGAGATACCTTCCTGGTTACATTCCCATCTTGCGATTCTTTAGTGGCAGAACCAAGATGAAATTTCATTCCTACCAGTTTTTAAGCTGTAGGCTACTATGTGTTCTAGGGAAAATAAAAGCTGTAGCACTTGTATTATAGTTTTTAGATAAGGGATATTTGAGGACAAGAATACAAAAACAAAACTTTGAATCTCGCACTGGCATATTCAACGAGTATTTACTCTATTCCTTATCAGTGTAAAACTAAGTTTTAGGGACACTGGGCAAGGGAAACTTGAATAATGATTGGAATCCTCATTTTTCAAAGCATTCTATAAAACCAATCTCTAATCACTAATCCATATGCACATTATAATACCAAAACCAGGAGTAAATGACTTCATGTACAATACGCACATATGTTAAAAACCATTTTACTCAATACTGAGCCTACATAAGGAATAGAACACAAATGAATTCTAGAAGGAAGAAACCCATCCCATGAAGAGGAATAATGTTGATCATTCAGTTCATCTGATAAATATAAAAACAAATTTTGGTTTTTGGCCATAAGCTTCTAAATGAATGACTCAGTCCTTTTACTTCTAGATAAGTGTTATGTTTTTCTTTTTCTAATAAGTCAAGAGTTCTACTTTTCACTGAAAAAAATAAATAATAATATTGCTAATACTTCTGCATATTTGAGCTACACAATGGTATTAGGTCAGGGGTAAGTTGGTGAGTTTTAAATAATTATCATCAGCATTAAATATAAAATTAAATGCAGTGTTCTTTATTGAATAAATTTAAATGTTTGTGAAATTTTTAAGCTAAAATTAACTGGAAAAACATATGAATTTAAACATTTAACTTAAAATATTATGGCCAAAGTCTCTCCATGTCCAAACTGCCAAATATAAAAACTGATATTACTGCCAGAGATTTCCCCAAGGTTTAAGAACCAGCAGTAATTAAAGAACATTTATCCAGTCAAAAAACAGAGACACAATATACAATATGACATCAACTTGGCTGCCACAGTCTCTCAAGGTCAGGAAATCCATCACAATGACAACAGCGCATAGCTAGACACAGGGCAGAGTGATGTTAATGAGTGGGAAGCAAAGATAGTATTTTGTAAGGAAGCCAGCGAGACAGCGCCGTGTAGGAAAGGTGCCTCCAGAGACTCCCTGAAGTTCTTGCAGCCCCATCATGGAGACAGAGGACGACAAAGCAAATAAGGGGGAACGCACAGCGGAAGCCAACGGAGCGGACGTGGTCCCGAGGTCTGCTGGAATCCTGCACAAACAGCATAGATTTACAAGTGTTTATGTGGTTTCCTTCCCACACTCAACGGTTATAATTTAGCTATCTCACGGCACAGCTTTCAGGGGATGTTATGGGGCTAGACAGAACGCAATGAGATGACATTTGTCCAACTGGAAAGACTAATAGCACTGTATTCTAAAATACAAAGATTTACCCCTAACTGCGTCAGAAGACCTCGAGGTATGAGCCAAGGCAGAGCTTCTAAATGAAAACTTAGGGGAGAATACAGCACTTACAAAATCTCAAAAAAAAAAAAAAAAAAAAAAGGCAGTGCATCCCATGTTGTGTTAAAAGTTAGACGAACTGTGATCTCACTCTTTTGTGGAATCTAATGAACAAAATAATCTGGCAAACGAAACAGAAGCAGAAGCATGGATACGTGGAACAGACTGACAGATCTCAGAGGAGTGAGGGAGACTGGGAGAGGTTAGCCAGAGAACATAGATGGACAGAAGCACAGGCCAACGACACAGACAACGATGTGGTGAGGCAAGGAGTGAGGGGGAGGAGGCTGGGTAGAGAGGGTCAAAGGAGGGGGTCAGTGAAGGACATCTGTAATTGTGTCAACAATGAAAAAACAGCTAGACAAACTGACAATTACAGCTTAGAAAACCCTAAACTCATCTCTGTGAACAAAGCAAGAATGCTTGGACGTTCTCAGGTTACAGTACAAGGACAACTCTATTTTTATGGTCACTGGGGCAGTCAATGAATCTTTTTATAATTATTGCAATGACAGTCTACTATTAGGGAAAAAAGTCAGCCAAAGAATGCTTTTCCTTTTATTTTTAAATACCAAATAATACTCATTTCCCCCCCCAAAAGTTATTTTAATCAAGGTGTTTCCTAAAAATATATATGCAAAACTTCTCCATTTTAAAAAATGTCAGTAATAAAATTTGCCACTTAAAGTAATTTAAAAGAGAATCGTTTTACTTAATGGTTTCTACCCAAATTCACTAACCCCTACAAATACAGTGACAACAAGTATTAAATCACAGACCCTTTTGGAATAACTCCACCGTGACTAGGTGGCGTGAATGTATTTTTGGACATAAAATATATTGTTTCTGGGAAGTAAGATAAATGAACATAATTTCACAATAAATAGTATGTTGTCATGGAGGCCTCAGGAGAAATGCATATACTATGGAATCTAGGAAAGAAAATTAAGTTGTTTTGAAACATTATAAATGTTTATATTGTAAAGCTCTAGTTCCCATTTCCCAGGACTCAACAGTGATAGAGTATTTTTCCCAATTTCTTGCCTCCTGCTATTATATTAGTTTAAGTGCAATACTTACTACATTTATTCATTCAATACATTATTTCCATGAGTATCAGGCATGTATTATTCTTAACACTGGAGTTATAAGTAAAAACACAGAGCTAGGTATCTGTCTTCATGGACTTATATTTAGGAAGGAGGGAGGAGAGAGAATCCGCCAGTGGCTGGAAATGCAACAAACAAATAAACTCCACCCCCAAACTGCCCCCCAAAGCTGTCAACTTGGTCTCTATCTAGGAGTCTGTCTCTATTTTGCTTGTTAGTTCAGTTTGTTCATTATAATCCACACATGAGTGAAATCACATGGTATTTATCTTTCTCTGACTGGCTTATTTCACTTAGCATAATGTTGTCCAGGGGTGAAGAGATCAAGGAAAAAGGAAAAAGGACTCACGGACATGGACGGAGGTGTGGTGATTGCTGGGGGAGGGGGGGTAAAGGGGGCTAAATTGTAATGGGAAAAAAATACAATAAAAAATAAAAGTATTTAAAATAATAGTAATACAAAAGAAGCACGTAAACTGATTTTTAAGAAGTCCACATGTGATACATGCTATGAAGGAGCTAAACACTATAAAGGATGGCATGATGGTAAATGGGGACACTTTGGGAAGGCAGGGGTTAAGTATAATCTTTACACCAACATTCCTTCTAACTAAAGACCTTCCTTTTGTGTATCTGTGTCTCCACAGGGCAATTTATGTGATCATGGTCCTGGTATGTGTAACCTTTGAGACTCTGCTTTCTACAAAAAGTAAACTGGGTCGGAGAGCCCCTCCCCCCACATTTATTCAGCCTCCTACCATAGTTCATCTGTGTGTATATCATCATAGTCTATCCACGAGTACTCTCCACCACACAAACTACAGATGCAAGTCCCATTGTCATCATAGGAATGAATCTCCCCTGAGTGAGGAGGAAGCAGAAAAGAAAGATTAATTAATGGTTCAACATTCTCAATTCCTGGGAAAACAACCTTATTTAACCAGATAGCTACAGATCTCTTCCAAACTTCATTACAGGTGTCCGGTGTTTTTGAATATTGATCTATAGATAAAGATATGTGGATAAAGATATAGTGCTTCTAACAATATATCCGGTTCTCCTTTTTCTAGTCACACAGGAAGAACTTGATTTCTATGCCCCTTTGAATGTAGGGGAGGAATGTGACTTACTTCAGCCAATAAAACGTGAACAGAAGTGATACTTCCCAAAAGAGACTTTTTTCCCCTGGTTCTAGGCCTCTCAGCCCCCCATTCCTTTGGCCTAGAGATCATGGAAGCACATACTACACACAGGCTTAATACTGGGACATCATATGATGGTGGAAGATAGACCAGGATTCCCTTCAGACTTTGAGAGAGAAAGAAATTTTGTTGCTTTAAGCCAATGGAAGGGCTTACGCTATCTGTTAGGCATGGAATCGTGTCCTTCCAAAATCCCTGTGTTGACATCCTAACCCACAGCCCCTGAGAACGTGACTGCATTAGGTTATGGGTCACTGCAGACGTCATCGGTTAAGATGGAGTCATACTGGAGTAGCGTGGGACCCCGATCCAGGATGATGTGTGTCCTTATAAAAAGGGACACAGACACACAGACACACATACAGAGACATACACACAACACACAGACACACACACAGACACGAAGGACACCGTGCATAGATAGATGCAGATGTCCAGGTTACGTCACAGGAGCTGTGGAGCTCCAAAAGATTGCCAGCAGAGCAGCAGAAGCTGAGAGGGGGATCTGAAACAGAGTCCCCTGCGCTGGCCACTGAGGGGACCAACCTGCTGAAACTCGATCACAGACCCTCCAGGATAAGGAGACAATGCATTCCTGTTAAGCCACCCAAGTCGCCGTACTTGGTTACATCAGCCTTAGCAAATGAATGTTCTGTCCCAATAAGACTATATATATTGTTTCAGGCAGAAGAAAGGAGATGTGGGAGGAAGGGAGGGGACAACTAATAGTGCAGTAACTAATACCTTCATGAGGGAATCCAATCTAGTTACGTGAGAGCATCTAGCAGTAGTTTAAAATGTCTTTTGTTCTCATTCTTAAAAGGGGGGATAATTTTATGTTTGATTTTTTTTTCATTGCTAAGAAAATATATTTATGTTCAAGATGAAAGTGCTCACATTTAAATAAAGATAAAAACGTCTATTAGTTTATTAGATTCTGTGGGAGGCTAGTTCCATATGCACGTGGTCCTGTTGTGTTGTTCCATAATTATGAATGCTGGTGCTTTGGGCATCAGAGGCTGCGATATGTTTGCGATGGATGTTAAGGGTTCATAGGTGTTCTCTAGCACACTCATCTCCAGCTGCAGGGAAAGTCAAGACACTTGTTCAAATCCTCTAGTCCTCACATAAGGTTGCCTCAGAAAACACAGTAAATGGCCACAGTGCTGGCTATACCCCAAGAGAGCGCTGAAACAGATCAGCTGCAAGGAAAAGCTGTCTGGACAAAATAAGGATGCTACCTTCAGGTAGCTGGCCTAGAAAATACAGAGAACTTTATTTTATAAGACGCTGTCTTTCTGAAATGAAACACGCCACGAACACCAAGTTCATGGCACAGAATTTAGAAGCACGGGAGATGCTTGATATTTGAGAGGGCTGTGACCCCGGTCCCTCACAGAGAGCACGGGGACTCTCCAGGGAGACGCCCTGCAGACTAGGACAAGTGAGGGAAAGAGACACCGTGAAATGTGTCTATCAGGCCAGTGACTAGGTCCTTTCAGGAGTTTCAATTCCCATCTCTAACCCAACCACAAGGACAATTTGGTTATCTTATTAGTCCTCCACTCTACGGTTTTTCAGGTAACTGCTGTCATTTTCTTGTTATCTTTTTGTTCTTTTTTCTTTAGCTGCCTCTCCTGGTGCCCAAGTTTTGAGTCTACCTTCTAAGGTGAGATGTATCCAGTGCTCAGTCTTTACTTTTTTATTCTTTCCTGTGTATATTTTCTCTGTCTCTTTTTCTCTTGGGGAGACAGGCAGGTGGCAAAGGAAGAAATCACAGCGTTATATATAGCCTCACATACCCCAACTGTATCAGGGCTTCAGACTGGCTAAGGGGTCTGAATTCCTTTCCCCTCAATTGGAAATAACATTTGCCTGAGCATATGAGTATGAGATTTAGATGAATTTTAACACATGCAAAGTATGCAGTATATAGTAGGCACTTCACAAAGGTTAATGCCTTCCTTCTGAAATCTCACTCAGTATCCTAATTTCATCTGTCTGTCACACCATAAATCTGGGAAGGTCAGTGAGCGGAAAGCTTAAGATGGAAAGTCATGGTTAAAGACAGGGCACATAGGATGGGAGTGAGGGGGGAAGAGGGAGGGCTCTGTAGAATTCAGAACTTGAGGATGCAACTCAGAAATGATGTTAATCTTTGACACCAGCGATATTTAATAATTCAGGAACCAAGCGATGTCTAAGACTGAGGAGAGCCCAGGAAATGGCCCTCTCTTGTTGTTTTGGGTACACACATGAATTTATTCAGACCATGCTGATAAAGTTTACCATTTAGGATTCATATATCAAAGCAGTCATGATACACACCTAGAGGACATAAGAGAAACATGTAAAACTAGTCCACACGGAGAAAGATATCCCAGCTGGAGAACGGTTGGCATATTTCAGGAATTGGGGAAATTCACAAGTGGCGAGGGTTATAGGACTGGGAACCAAATTAAACTCGTTTATAGTACTAGTTCCCAATATCCACTTTAATTCTAGTTATTTTTAAAGAGCATAAAGTTGTTGCACTGTTATTTGGAATTTTAATATAAATAAAATATTAAGACTAAAAGCATCAGAAAAATGGGCCAACGTGCTTCTACTCTTGATCATCAGTACAAAGAAAAATATTCTTCAAGAAATATTTGTAAAACTCAAAACTTACTATTTCACGGTCAGTAATCTCAATATTCACAAACATCTTACAGTTATGTCACTTACGGATACAACAACAGTAATTTCTTAAAGAAGCTGCGAAACAGATGCCACCTGATTTAAGTGTTATCGAATCAAATGGTGATGCCTGTTAGATCACCCATTGTTCATTAGCTGAGGAAACATGTTAAGAAAAGGAATCAATATCTGATGTACTTTCTAATATCTTACGTTGCTCTAAGCAAACTGAACAAGTGTATATACGAATACTGTGCTTTGTATGCAGCAGAAAAATCAACCTCAGAGTATCAGGCCTTACTTATAATCCTGAAAATAATATGTGTTGCTACTTGAAAAATAGTTATTACTACGGTTGGTCGGATAAAGTTATTTTTTTCTAGAAGCAAATAGACTGAAGCATGACTGCCAACCGATTTCAGCTCTTACAGCTACCATGTAGCACACAGCATCGTCGCATTACCTAACACATTCTAATCAAGTTCACTGCAACATGAAATACTGCTGTATCGTTAATGACATTGCAAGTGGAAGCAGCTCAGAGAAAGCATTTGCTAGTAATGTTTTTAACGTTAGCATAAAGATAAACCCAGCGAAAATTCCATCTCTCTTTTTTTTGCACCTGGATTATCTATATCTTCTCTGAAATACACTCCCATGTTGCTCTGCTACATAAATATTGAGAAAAGTCAATACAAATTAAATGCATTAATACCTTTTCCATTGGAGCAGCTGGCAGCTGGCACAATCATAAATCTGAAAACCCCACCAGGAGCCCACGATCCCTCAACCAGAATGCTAGTACATTTTTTAAAAGAAATGTTTTTTTTTTTTTTTTTTTTTTAATTCAGGATCATCAAACTAGAGATGAAACGATGGTTAAGCGCAGGGGTCAGCATAGATTTTTGTAAAGGATCGGCTTTGCAGGTCTTAAGGTCCACGTGGCAACTACTAAACTCTGTGGTCAAATTTGAAAAGAACTATAAACAATATGTAAATGAATGATCAGGGTATTGTTTGAAAACAATTTTACATATGGAGACTAAAATTTAAATTTCATATAATTTCCACTTGTCAAGAAATAGTCTCTTTCAAACTTTTACCCTGACCATTGAAAAATGTAGACATCCTTGCTCGTTTCTACATTTTTCAATGGTTAGGATACAAAACTAGGCCACGGGCCCTCATTTGCCAATCTCGGCTTTAGCAAATCCCATAAATGATTGAAAAGACCTACAGGAAGAGCTACCCAGAGAGCGGGGGCTTTCTCACTTCAAAGGTTTGCGAGACATTCTTTGACTTCAAAAAAAATCTAGATTCAACATTTATATGAAATAGTGCACATATTTTGTGAGTAAAGTCAAACATTTGTCATAGGAAGTAACCTCATTCCCTTCCCTTTTCTCCACATGTCCCCACCTCAGGGAGATAGCCAGTGCCCAGCCTTCAGCTAGAGAGTATCTCTGATTCCTTTCTCTCTTTTGAAGCTCTCCCAAGGGATCACTCGCTCCCACCACGTCTTCCTTTTACATAACTTATCATGCCATCTATAATGTCCTATACCCTGATCTAGGCCACCATCATTCCAAGCTTGACATGGCTCAGAAGGCCTTTCCAGTGGCTGAAAACATACTTTTGTCTTTACCTGACTCCCTTCCATTTTCTTCTCTGCAGTTGGAGCTTTGTTCTTATTTTACCTCAAAGCTAATCATATAAACGTTTTCCACAGATGCCAATGGATTCCTACTGTGTTCAGAATACAATGTTAAGTCCTTATCATGGCTCTCGAGGCCCTTCACCAACAAGCTCTTTCCTAAAGACACATCCCTACCATGCACTCTGCTTAATGAGAGAGAGCTACTAAGAATTGGGGAATAATGAAGCTCGCGGCACCTCCAGTCCTTTCACAGAGGTATGCCTACCCCAGGGGAGTGCGGAAAAAGGTGAAAGAGCCACCATTTTGGTCCAAGATGCAGAGGCACCAAGAAGAAACACAAGCCACAGCCCCCGCTGCTGCGAAGAAGACGGCATTGCTGCTTGGGAAGGGAGGGTCTGGTAGTACCACGTGCTGGAGTGAGTTTCTCTAGGTGCACACTGGGTGCATGACATTAGTTTTCCTTATTGATAGAATAAGAATGAGCACCTGAGACCTACGGCCCAATTCCAAATTGACCTAAGGTGCTTTGGGATCACAGGTGAGAGTCTCACATATTAAAAGATATGATAAAATTACACCATGAAATCGGAGTATTGCTAAGAAACAGAAAGGAACAAAAGGCCGCCTTGTGATTTGTGTTCTCTCTGGAATTGTTAACATTTTTATGTTCTTTTCTCTGGCTTCCCCAACTGTAAATATTTAGCACTTGAGCTAAAAAAGAACAAACACCAAGTCCGAGATGCTACTAAGGAGAAGTGAAGAAAAAACCTCAAGTGATAGATAAAATAAATAATGGATACTCGACACCCGTGATGGAGAGCAGCGCATGAGGATGTGGACACAGCCCAGCAGCACAGGGAAGGGAAGGGACCTTCTGCTGGTTGGTGGCCAATCTGAGCTACTCTGTGCACTCCCCATAGTTAACTGACTCTTCTTACTTAAAGGGGCATTGATATGTGCATCCCCGGAGTGCAGGAGAAAGAACTTGTTTGGAGCCTAATGCAGAAATTGACATGAAACTCCCCTCAACGTCTGACGACGAGGATCTGCGCAGCAAGGAGCCCGCCTGCCTCACCCCGCTTCATTCTTGACACTGTCTGAATCGCACTTGGCGCCCTCCACAGTCATCGCTGATGCATGGCGGTTACCTTCCTCCTTTCTTACTCTATTTTTATACTTCATCTCAGGCTCTCCCATGATGAAGGAGATAACCTATCTCGCTCGGACCTTCAACGCAACCTACCGTTGTACTCTGGTTGTTCATTTCACAAACACTTAGTAAGCGCTTATTTTGTGTCTAGCCTGGTTCTAGGCTATGGATATTCAGCATAAGAATTGAATGTTTAGCTCCTTGTAAGTAAAAATTTGGGGGTATATACCGTTGTATTTTTCTGTATGTAACAGGAACTCAATACTGTTCACTGAAGGAAGAAGCAGATGAATTAACTAAAGAGGAGCTATGCAAAGAAGTCTTATTTTGATCTTTTTGTTTTAAGGACCTGGGAGCATGACAGTAGGAACCTCTCCTAGAGCTGGATAAAGGAGAAAAATTTTTTTTTGAATTTCAGAAAAATTATTTATTACTGTAAAAAACAAAAGGCCCTTGTTAAAAAACACTGTTTCACACATAAGAACACAATTCCACTTAGATACAGAAGACAGAATAAAATCAAGCCCTGATGCAAATCTCCAAAATATATGATAGGATTCAGTCTTTCCAGGCAATAAATATTTAGAGAGGCAAGACTCTCATTTATATTCTTGCTTGAATTTCTGAATAATGGCTCTATAGGATATTTTGACCATGGTGATTTTCATACAGAAAAATCTCATCTCCTCCACAAGAGCACCTCAACCAATAGTGTGCTTTTCTAAGAAACTCAAAATGCACAAGATGATCAAGTCATCATTAATTAATTCTCCCTCGTCTGCTCTATGGAAGTTGATTATAATTAAAAGCCATAATACAGATGCTTAGGAAAAACATAGAAAAAAAAGTACAGGAGAAACAGGGATTGCTGCCTCAGCTCCGTGGGCAGAATCATGTACCAGATAAAAGAAAAAAATCTCCATATCCATTTTATCTCAATAATGAATAGATATTCTTTAATGACTAGAAGCATGCCAATGCCTGATTAGGTCTATTTTTGGATGAGTTCATTAATGCCAGAGATAATAGACTTAACTCTGTCCTGAAAAACCGAGTTCCATAACAATGGGAAGTCTATAGAAACAACGAAAACACTACCAACAGGAAACATGGTCTTCTGAGGCATCCTCATGAAAACTGGAGAGAGAATTTTATAGCCGCCCTCCACATTATTGAGACATAAATGTATCTGATAAATGAGAGAGGACTGATAATCCAGACTACATTATAAGACCACATATATGTTTCTCAAGGTGAAGATTTTAAGTTTTGCACCACCATTTTACACTTGAGTTTTGAATTGCGATATGAAAGTTCACTTGGGAATAAGGTCATCGATGGTGACTTAATCAAATAATATGCTCCCCTCTCTCTAGGAAAGGGGTTGATTTCCTCATCATGGAACTTAGAAGGAGCAAAATGGATACAGCCAAACCAAATTTAAGCAAACGTTTGTACTATTTGAAAAAATAAAATAAATTATACTTAAAAACATTCTATGCATATACTCATGATGGATAAAATCAGAAATAACTTTTAGTAGTCATCTCCTAAATATGGCACAAGAAGTTAGCCAAAGTTTAGGTTTAATTTGGTTGTGGATCTGAACAGCTAAAATGTAAACACCAAGGGTGAAAAAAACAAGAAGTTCATAAAGAAGACACGAATCTCAGACTCTGTGCTCTAATTATTTTGCCAGTAGCATGAGAATTTGTGAATGTCAAGGATCGCCTAACAGCAGCTGAAGTCAAGTGTTGGTTACTCATCAAATGGCAAAAAGTCCTGCAACCATGGTTCTTTTTGCTAGTAGGAGTGGATTTTAGCTAGATTCAGGTTCCCATTTGATTCTTGCTAACTTTATAATAGAGGGCGGGTTACTTAACCTCTCAAAGACCATTTCCTTTTCCATAAAATGGTGATAGCAACAGTGCATTCAATTTGTTGTAGGGATTAACTGAGATAATCTATGCAAAATTCTCAGCAGAGAACCTGATTTAGTAAGCTCCTGCAAATACGAGTAAATGCTTTATAGTTCTCTTAATAGCACTGAATCTAAGAAAAGGAAAAAAAAAACCTCTTCAGTCTCATAAATCAAAATCTTATTTTTTAATGTAATGGCAGTTGAAAAATTAAATTTCAACAAGTTAAGAAATAGAGCTCGGCCAGTGCCTTATCAAAATTATCCCTTTTTCTAGTACAGACCTTTAAAGGAAACATAAACACTGAATCAAATAGCAAGAGGAAATTTCTATATATCTGTCAGTCACACTTGAACCTCAATGTATCCTCAATGGCCTTTGGAAGATCATTGTGTGGTGTCATTGTGTGGAAAACTATTGGAGGGGAATTAGGAAAACTGGACTAGTTATCAGGCCAGGTCCTACTCCTGCTTAGAGGCCACTTCTGCAGCTTGTTCTTCCCGGACAAAAGACGGTTTGTAATGAATTGTAAAAATATGACTTGGCTGTGAAACCCTATTCTAGCTGAATTGATTATTGTAGAAGCTTCTGATACTTTCCTACCCAGAGTATCTGAAAAACAACTTGTGACTTTACTGTTTCTGAGTGAGAACTCCAATGGTCTAACAAAGATGACCTCAGAGGAGCAGCGAGTATGTGGATGGTCCAGGTCGGGGAACCCAACAAAGAAATTCTGGACGAGGAGATGCAAACTCTGGTTCTAATCACAGCATCTCTCTGGGCATTATTGGGTGAAAGAAAGAGCCAACAGAGGCTACGAAAGATTCATTCCAAAGCAGCCACCCCATCCAGAGAGCTTAATCTGAATCTCAGGCAGGTAGCATTTGTTTGTTAACCTTAGGGAGTTCTAATAAAGCTTACACGATTGAATTACAAAAATCAATCAAGCAGGTGTCTGGTTTAGTCATAAAGTCAAGAAGAGCCCATTAAAGCCCTTATATTCTCTTGTATTATGTTAACATGATTACCAAAAATATTATCTGTCCATATTCTGTTGGATGATATTTCTATTTGTTTTCCTTTTTTCCCTCCCTGCCAACTTTGCTTGTGAAAGCACATTTTCCTTGGCTCTGCCCCCGGTGGACATAAAGAAGAACATAGGTTTTCTGGACAGCTCCTTGGGTAACCATCCACATTCATTTTAAATCAGAGTTTAGCAAATAAAAGCAACTAACATTTATTTATTTGTAACATGTCTTTCCTCCTTTCCTTCTTTCCTCCTACCCTCCCTCCCTTCCTTCCTTCCTCCCTCCTTCCTTCCCATCTTCCCTCCCTTCCTCTCTCCCTTCCTTCCCTTCCTCCCTCCCTCCTTCCCTTCTCTTCTTCCTTTCTTCCTTCCTTCCTTCCTTCCTTCCTTCCTTCCTTCCTTCCTTCCTTCCTTCCTTCCTTCCTTCCTTCCTTCGTTCCTCCCTTCCTTCCTTAAGCATTTCATGAATGCCTACTGTGAGTGCTAGGAAAGATGAACAAGACTCCATTAACAAGTTCATAATCCAGAATGGGAGACATTAATTTCAAGATCGTATGGCTGGTGCAATGACAGATTATGCAGTGCAGTGATGGGGGAAATACAAAGGGGACAACAACTCACTCGGGGGAAGGATGAAAGAGACAGTGAACAGTTAACAAAGTCTGAAACTCTGGAAAGAATGGCGCATCTTTACTACCATGGTGAATTACTGCTCCCTTTGATACCAGCAGAACTAACTTAGAGGTGTCCCACAGGACATTTTGCCTAGCACTGTAATCTATGTTCGATATGCACGTCACACAGGGAAACAATACTTAACAGGCTTGAGCAGGACGGCATTAGGATGAGATGCTCTTCATCTACAACCTCCCATTATGGAAAATGAGGTTATATGCACTCAGGCAACTACTCCAAAAAGATAATGCTATTATATTTACTATTACCTAAACACAGGCTGGATATTAAAGGGAAAAAAATCATTACTAACCCAGAGAACTGTGAAGTTGTACTTTCTCCATTTCTCTAATTCCCTCTATACTCTAACTCTACTCCTTAAGGAAACACAATTAAAATAACAAGTAGGCGTATTATAACAGAAATGTTTCCTTCAAACTCACAACAAAGACCAATGATAATCCTATAAAAAGTTGGTGCAGTTTATCAAAACAAGTTACATATTTTGAGGATGAAAGACTAAACATTCTATTGTTTCCAACATAAAAGAAGATAATAAGTCCTAAAGTTAGTGAGACAAAAGCACCAAATTCTGTACTTGTATAATGTTTTTTTTTTTCTGAAAGCTATTATACTACCAAAAATACCATTCATGTTAGAAATGTATCTATAATAAAATAGGGAAAGTATTAAAAGGAAATAATTATGTTGGCTGTGAGAACCAAAATGTGAAATTCAGAGCTTTGCATTAAACCTTTATGAGAGCTTCTGTCCTGAAGAAAAGACATTTAAGGGAAATGCTGTAAAAATATATTACTCTGGTTGTATCTCAGATGTGGCATGTTTGTGACAATGGGTTAATTTTTCAATGAAATGAACCTTGGAAATTAGATAGCAGTACAGTTACACTGCCCTTGTCTCCCCTCAACATCTGTTCCCAACACCAACAAAAAGTAATTGCATTTTTACTTTCTATTAAAAATGTCATGTGTAAGTTCTTTAAACAGTACCTTTAGATACCATTTTTTAAAATTATAAACAATGAGTGAATTTATGAATAAATGTTTATAATTACCTGAAAGAATTTTGAAAACCTAAAAAATAATGGTGAAGTAATATATTTTATATATATGATCACTGAATGAAAATGAAATACCAAAATACCTTCCAATTATATGATGGTTACTGCTATTCTAAGTAGTTTTTATTTTCACAAAGCCCTCCTTTATATAATTGTTATTATTATGTAGCTAGCTGCCTAGACCAAACATAGTTGATACTTCCTTAGTCTTCAGAATCAAGTTGAAATTCCTTAGATCGTTATTAAGACTATTGACATTTTAGGTCAAATCTAAACTCCTAGTTTTCTGTTCCATCATCTCTCTCTTTAACCCCTTCTACCCAAGACCTGAAAATACTGCATTTTAAAATCAGTAATCTCAGCCTAGTCTATCCTTGATCTCCTTCAATTCTACCACCGAAATCTTCCATTCCCATTTTAAAAATATGTATTGTTCTATCCCCAAGTTGGACTTCCATTAAATATGTTGTCACTGTGCCTGGGTCTCCCAAAAAGCTGCATAGTCTCCAAAGACCAAAATTATTCACCTCTTTGTTTGCCAATAACAAGCATTGTGCTCTGTACTTAGTAGGTGCTTGAACCAAACATGCTTAAAAAGGATGAGTGAGAACTTATTATGTAATCAACTGTATTAAGCTACCCAGACTCCTTGTTCGGCTACTTATTTTGCTATCAATTGTCTGATCAGCTTCTCAAAATACTCTAACGATCGCAAAGGCCAAACAGAAAGACAATACTCATAACAATTTATCTCTAGGAATAATTCTGAGAGATGATTCATGTCACTTAAGTTTTTAAACATCTGATAAAATTCTTAACTATCTTCTCATTATTAATATTGATTTTTGTAGCACTGGCTGTTTTATATAATACATTTAAAGAAGAAAAAGGCAAGAAATCTAATAAACAACTGAACTTCTAGGAATCAAGTTCTGAGTAACACGCACTGTTTAAATATTGTTCATCAAGTTATAGATAAACAAATGTTAACATAAAGGCTTCCACTTATTTTCCAGAAAGCTCTTAAAGCCGTTTTCAAAAAGCACACACATATACAAGTGACATAGCAGCTAAACCTGAAATGTTACTATAATATTACACATCGATATCTAAGTTTTACATAGGAGTAGTTAGGGTAAAAGAATCAATAGGTTTTATTGACTATCTTCAATAATAAATATATATTATTATATACATAATAAGGGTATATGTATATGAAGATATATATTTAGAAGACAAAAGGTCATGCTTTGGTAACTCAAAGATTGTCTTAATGAGTCATATTTTTCCCAGAAAAGGAGTATATATCTGGTACACCTACAATATGTTTGGGGATCCATAATGATAGACACTCACAGCAACCACTGAGCATAGCCACCCTGTAAGATACTGAAACACAGCGATGTGATCTCTTGGCATGTGAATAATAAACACGTGCATTTTTGTAATGCTCATGCTTCTTTGAAACCTTTTTGTGCAGTTCGCAGTGGCAGGGGTGGCGTTGGCAAAGGAAAAAGGATGATAGAAAACTCCATTAACAGATTGTCATTCTAAAGAATATTCCTTTATTGCCAGTTTCACATCTAATCTTCAAAACACACAAAGTCTCTTGAATCAAAGTCGTTTCCATTTCCACAGACACGACCCTAGCTTGGGACCCCATGCCTTCAACCCACTCTTGCAACAACAGCAATTTCACAGGCTTCCTCGCTTCCAGCTCTTCCTGCTCCCCTTCCATCTGTACCATGCCATTAGAATGATCTTTCTAAGCTCCTTTTCCTTATGTCTTTCCTCTGTTTAAAAGCCTCTGGCAAGTCCCTTTCACTCCTCAGACGACATGTACTCTTCTCAGGCTGGATATCAGAGTCCCCCATCAATTTTTCCCTGTTCCTCAGTAAGGAAGACCCTTTCCTCTAGTCTCTAAAATCAGGTGGAATTCAAGTCTTCACTATTATTCCTGTTTGAATGTCCACACTTTCTCAATGGTAATGAAAAAAAAAAAAAGTAAAAAATTATTAAATAATAATAAAAAAATCCAGATCACTCCATCCAGCAGAGTCTACAATTAGCAGTCCTGGAGTATTCTATCCTTTCCTGCTTCTTCTTCCCAGAGGAAATGTATATTTCCAGTGCCCAGGATTGGTCTCTACGGGCTTCCTAAAAGTGCCCCCTGCTCTCTACCTAGTCCTTCAGGCCAACCAGAAGCTCCGCAGGCCAGGTGAGCGATCTTTTTTCATATCTGACCTGATATCTAGCAGATGCCTCAGTGCGTAGCAAAGACCTGTTGAGAAATAAATGTTTCCTGCTATGCTATTCCTACCCTGCTTGGTTCACCCTGCCCTGCAGGGAAATGTGAACTTTGACCAGCCATAAAGATAAAGAAAAATCATTTTTTTAAAAAACCAAAATAATAAAACTCATAGATGAAAATCATCTTTTCTATGTGCTTCTCCACTAAGGTCTCTCTGTACAAATGACCAAGTAGCAGAGATGTCGGAGGGAACAAAACCTAGATGGTCACAGGGCATCCTAGGAAGCATAAAAAACAGTCAAGCACTTGAAGACACAGCCCCTGTGAGAAAGACCCAGATGATCAGAAGCCGATTATCAGAAAGCTTTTGATGTGAAACTCCTTGGCCTTGACTAATAGGTTCTCAGAGATCATCTGGCCATAAAATCAGTGCCTGAATCATTGGTGTATTAACTCTCTCATCGCCTCAGCCCACCCTGGTTATGGTATACTGCAGTACACACATAATAACGTGTGGCTGCTGTTGACTGCCTTCACGTACACCGAACACTCCTGAAGAATTCATTCACTCATAAAATACATACAATAAACCTATACATTACACTGCATTATTTTCATGATATTGTAGATGAAATTGAGACAGAGAGGTTTACTAACTCTCCCAAGGACACACAGCTGGGATATGGTGGAGAGAATGTGCCAACCACACAAAGACTTCTATGAAATATATTTCAGATCTGAACCCTGAAAGGGCAGTCCACCTTCTCTCAACTTCTTTAACACATTTTGCGCAGTTCTGTTCTCCAGCATAACCCCTGTATGCATGTCCATCCGCCCTAATAGGTTGGCAGCACATTTGGAGGGGGGAGAGGGCTATTTCACAGTTATGAACTGCTCAGATCACAGTGCACAAAGACTGCATAAGTACATGGTGGTGGGGAGCAGGTTTTTGTTTTTACACAGGAATGCAGACATGTGACATTCATGTTTCTCAACCTTCTACTTACACAGTGGACCTTCAAAAACCCTACTGAGCAATACTGTTCCTTTCCCATTCCTCCCAACATTCTAATGCCTGGTGTTGCTTGTCAGACCATTTAACGATCCTTTAAAAACACATATCAATGTGGATTTCCATCCAGCTATCATATCATATGGTTCTGGGATGGTACACCATGGACTCAGTGCAATCTTGGGAGAGCATCACATAGCACAAGAAAATGCCTGATTTACTATCCTTATAGCTATAAATATACTTCAAAGCCTCGTTTTTCACGTATATCACTGACAACTGATGTGAAGATGGTTTCAACGTCTTACTTACAATGGCTTTTCCTCCCCCTATGTATGCCAGTGTTCTGTCTTTCAAGTCAGTTTCCATGACTGTTAGGGCTTAGGACCGCCATTTTATTTTTGATGTGGGATTCACATAACTGCTTCCTTCTATGTTATATTCGATTGGTTTTAATTGTGGGGATTTACTTAAGCAGCAAAATGTGTAGCCGGGGGCCCTAGGGCTGTGGTCAGCCCAGGAGGTGAGTTTCTGGGAACACCAAGGGCAGGTGGAGGCATCACCCTGTGCCCATCTTCCTACAAATGAAGCCTGCTGGTGTCTGCAATCCAAAAAGGAAACCTGCACATCTAAAACCCATCGGCTGAAAACTGCCTCATTTGGTCCCTGCATCCGCCTGGCCCCCAGTCCTACCTCCTGTATTTGTCCCAAACCCTGCCTCTGTTCACTGCTGGGCTTGTGAGGCTAAGGAATGAAGGCTACTATAGACTGAGGAGCTTTCCCACTTTATCGGCTACCTGGTGTCATCAAGGTGCTCTTACAGCCTAACTTAGCTTAAGACACCTCAGAGAGAATTCTGTTCTTGTTTTCTCTTCTCTTTGTGATGTGTTTAGAGTAAATAAAATAAACGTTTTGCTATTTGGGCAATAGTAAGATTCACTCTTTGGGTATCTGGTTTACCAAGACTGCTAGAAGTGTTAAACAAACTGACCAAACTAAACAAAACCAATTAACTACCAAAAAAAAAAAAAAAAACAAACAAAAAAAACCCAAAACAAAAAATCTCAACCAAACAACAACAAAAAAACTAAAATAACAAACAAACAAACAAAACACCACTTTGGTGAAAATCACTGAAGTACCATTTAGAACCACTTAGAGCAAAATTTGTAATATGCTAACCTGTATTTATTCAAATCTTACCTTACATGTGTCATTGATTTATAAACAATCCTTTTGTTTCAAGAAATCCCTATGGGAGAAACTGATTTCAGCCATCAAACCTATCAGAGTTGGGGATAAACTATGTTATCTTCAGCCTCAAACTGCAGACTCAGACCACAGGACTATGTGCCAGCAGCTTTCATTCCCAGAACAATACTTACTAATAGGATCCAGCTAAATAAAGAAGCCAGTGCAGGTCTCTTCTCCCCAGATACTCACGGCTCACAGTCTGTTTTCCCTAATTTGTTTACCCTTTGCAACTCTAGAGAAGTGTCTTATCTGTTAGGACTCAACAGTGTGGTCTTTCTTCACAACCCCTCTCCCTCATTAAAGGGCAGTGTTCTACACACGCGCACACACACTCACACGCACACGGACACACACATGCACACACACATGCACACACACACGTGCACACACACAATTACAGACACATTAATTACCTTTCCAGTTCTTCCACAAAAAATACGCCAGGCTCTTTTCGTATGCGTTTTCATCTGGTTCTACCAACCTAATGTTCTTCTGGGAAGATTGGGAGGGTTTGGGCATGATATCAGGGTAAAGGCTGTGCTATACTGAAACTGAGCAGAAACAATATAAAATTGTTTGGCATTTCTGCAGGTGGGGCCTTATGTTTGTGGGTTGTGGATCTATGAGAACAGACACAGGGGCAAAGACAAAGCCAACAGTGATATGACGTCTCAACGTCACTCCAACAGCCAGGGCAGTCCTTGCATGCCAGAAAACTGTATCAACCAGAGTAAAAGTGAAACGAGGTTTGGACCTTTCCAATGAAACCTGTTGCTTCACATAGTACATAGTACCCCAACTGAGGCATAGCAACCAGCCGAAGGTCCTAAGACTGGGAACCGACTCAACTTCTACCATCGATGGAAAATAGGAACTTGCTGTATTAGTTTGAATCCCTCTCTGGATGACGCTTTTTATGGTATTCTTGCCCTCAGTTCAACATTAAATCACATAGTATTTAGTACTGTTTCTCATCGCATATCTGCCACATCGGTAAGATATAAGACAAAGACTATATCGTCATATGTCCATCCCCCTGTCCCTCGGAAAACCCACCAAAGCCCAGCAGGCCCTAGAAAATCTCTGTCTCTTTAGTTTTCTGTCCCCCTCTCTCCTTTACTTAATACTATTCTCTTGATTGTGTCTCCATTTCTATATTTTTCTTATAGCTAAATAAAATTTGCTGTAAACTTGTAGTTCTACATTTCTCTGTCATCAGCACATTATGTGATGTGCTTATTTAACTTAAGATTTCAGAATATCCCTAACTTGAGCAAATGGCTCTAGAAGTCAGGTCTACTAACTAATTTTCAAAACCAAGTTCGTCTAATTCCAAAGGCTATGATTTTTCCCACTGCCTCCTTTCTCACCTATTTAAGTATAATTTCAGCTATTTCAGAAAAACAGAGCAGACAGGATCTTGGTAAAATAGCCTTTAAGGACTTACAGTAGCAAAGGTCCCCCCACTTTGCCCCTGGCCCCCTATGCACCACCAGGCGGTGAAGTTTCTAAAACCCTACCCACCCCATTGGACCAGATTTCACAGACTGAGATTCCAGCACTACATTTTTCATTATACTTCACAATTTCAAATGTATCATCTATTCAATATTCAAAAATTACTCGAATGGTTGTGCCACATGAACTGACCGCCAGTGTAGATTTACTTAAATATAGAAATGCTTCTTGTAGTTCTCCAAGGTGTGTATTTTGTAGAAACAAACATAGTTCTATTTTAAGTGAAAAAATAATAATTTCCAAATATAAGCTCTGAGTTTTGTTCGTTTCCTATCAAAATCTCCACCAAAACGCCCTTTGTCTTTGCTATTTTTACCCTCTGAAATGCAATCATGTCCTTTGGGTTGCAGAGTAAGTTAACAAGAAATTTTAAAAGAGAATGCTGGAGATAAATATCTTTAATTTTCTACTTCATTTTATCTTCACCAAATATGCACAGGCTGTGCTTTACTTTTATTTACCGTTTGTTCCTGCTCAGTAGTAAATTAATACCTACTTCAGCAAGGGAGCTACTGAGATACTAGTACTGCCACTCTGCCTTAACCTACACATGCCTGGAGCTCCGTTCCCTAGCAGCACACATTAAAGATGCGGCAGGGAGACTGCACCTCTGAGGGCGTTGCTTTCATATGACATTACACCAAACCACCAAACTTCCAATCACTTATTCGGATGCCTGCGGTTCTCGCTCATCCTTTTCACTGTCTGCAGCCCTTCACCGCCCAGATCAAATATCACCTCCACTTAGGAGCCCAGCACTCTATCTCCTCTGCTGCCAATACATTTAACGTACAGCTTCATTATGGCTCCCCCCAACAATGAGGCCTGAAGCGGGCATAGATGGACCTGTCAATAACCCTTACTCACTGTGTAGATGCTAGACTTTCCAAAGGCAGTACTTATATATAACTCACTGCATCTAATTTGTTCTTATTCAAGCTTGGCAGGGTATGATCAATAACTATTATTTAAATTAAATTTGGAAAAGCATCTTGTCTTATTATATATCCCATTTAAGGATTCTGTATTTGAAAGCAGCGTTCAAGTTTTTGTAAACTTCTAAGGGCACATTTTGGGTGAAAGAATATTGACCTTTACCAGAGTAAATGGTCCATTTAAACAGACCGAAAAAACAATGTTACTTTCTCTTCTGCAGCCATTTTTATCATCACAATACTGCGAGTGATCATCCATTAAAGAAAAACAAGTTTAATATGTCTTAATTTCAAAAACAAAGAAATTCTTTATGTTCTGGAATCAATGCTTTAAAAAAACTTTTCCCAGAATTATATTCAAAGCTAACACTGACCACCTTTTTCTTCATGCCAAACTTGTCTTTCATTCAAAATTCTTAATATCCAAGTTTATGGCATATACTTATCATTCTCAAGTAATTCATATGAGGTGGCTTTCATAAAGTGTGTATAAGATTTTAAGACATTAAGAATGTGTATTGTGTATATGATCAAAATAGATCGTAAGTGGATTTTTCAGTTGAGCTAGATGTTTTTCTCCTGATTGATAGGACTTTAGTTAATTTACACTTACTTTCACTTATCATGCTAACTGCATTAAGTTTTATGTCTCCCATCTCAATTTGCTTGTATGTGTTATGTATAGATAGACTCTTTAAATATTTATCACTTTATTGTTGGGGAAGGTGGGTGCTGGGCGGAGGGGAGCAAAGGGGAAAAAATTGGAACTATTGTAACAATATAATCAATAAAATATACTTAAAAAATATTTATCACTTTAGTTCTTCAAGTTTAAAAGTGCATAAGGACTTTTTGGAGACCTTATGGAACCAAACCTTACATCATCACTACATTTTATAGGTAAATATGTCCTTTCTAAATGAATCTTTCCCTCCCAATATGGCTTAAAATAGACATGAATTCCTAAAGGGTATAAATCATGTGTTGCATAGAATTTGATTCCTTGGTAACACTAATGCTTTATGAGAAATATTATGTTAGCGTAATAATTACAAATGGGTTTAGCCTTGCATTAAAAATATTAATGCCTTGAGATCCCATAGTTAAAATACCACTTGCTTTGTAAAGGTATCAACAGGTTTTCCCGAATTCAGTTTATTATAAGAGCAAAGATAGTTCTTTCTTGTTAAAAAGAAAAAGAATTAGAGAGTCCTAGTGTTGCCCAAGCACGTACTGGTAGACGCTTTCTGACACAGAAGTCTAGTGGTACAACTAAGCTTGCCATTCTCGCTTTCTAATATGTGTCTGTGATTACGTCTGAGTGCTATCAGCAGAATTGTTTAAGTTTGTAGAACAGTGAAGAATTGCTTCCTGTCAATACCATTTTATGAAGGACTCAAACTAGCTCCTCAGCTTCAGGTGAAGAATAGCTTGGCGACTGTACAGCTCTTTCATGTAAAACCGCAACAACAACAGGGATCGAAGGGTAGAATGAAAGCAATGATCAGGAGTTAAGAAAAATAATCAGAAGCTGAAATGCTTGCCACAGTTCCTGAATTGTCTGTTAACAAGCCTCCCAGACACGCCCCCTTATCCCTTATCTGTGGTCCTGTTACTAATGTCAAGTTTTCGTATTGTAAGTCGAAATACTCTTCACAGCCTGCGGTGGTGATGGAATAAATAAATAAACAAAACCGTCATAGAGGGAGGATTTGTTTTCTTTTGAGAAAACTGAGAAATGGAAAGTTGACAGAAATACGTGTGAGTCTTACAGCCCATTGAAGATCGTGAAATTAACTTCAGGAGTTTGCCTGGCTTGTTCATTGGCAGGATTAAACATTGCGGGCCATTTTAGAAAGAGCTTAGCACCCCTCTTTTATCCAGGCAATGATAGGGCCTGAGATTCCAATGAATCCAGCATTTATTCCAGAGTACAGCCACTGTACAAAAATGGTGAGGGTTAAGTTGAAGGAGTCTGGGCCGAGAGGAGAAGATAGAAACTCCAGGCTCAAAGCCTCCTTCCTGTGCCACAGTGACTAACCAGTTCTAGTGCCACTAGCCACCGACAGTGTGACTTCTGGGCCTCAGACTTCCTACTGTAAAATAAATGAAATGGAATGAGAAGCACGATTTTCAAAATACTATGATTTCTTTCTCTCTAGCATTTAAAGTCTTTATTCAAATCAGTATGGCACAGAAGCTTTTGCTGTAACTCTGTATGGGGAAGGGCAGGGTTCATGCAGGAAAAACACCTCCTGACAGTCCCCTCCCTGGGAGATCCCTTGAGAACCTACAATGAATGCTAGATCAACAGCCCAAAGATAATCTCATGACGATCTAAGATGTCCCTATGAATCCCAGGCATTATCATTGCCACTTCAGAACGTACTTAAAAATGTAAGTGGAAGGTAAAACAAACAAACAGACAAACAAACAAACAAGCAAAAATTCCTCTATTTGTCTCCAAGTTCAGGGAAAAAAAAGTCCATCTCTAGAGTGGAAAGTTTTTAATGCTCAGACAGTGAACATTTTCAACAGATGATATTATAGCGGAGAGACGATAGATTTTTATCCCTGAGAGATGGAAAGAAAAGCCGCTGCCTGAGCTCTTTGGATAAATTGCATCAGCAGGAGGCAGATTGCTGTTTGTTTGATGCTCCCAGGTGGGCAGCATGCTCGCTTCAGTACATCCACACTTTAATACCTGCTTTCAATGAAATTAGTGGGCCCAATGTTTTCCATAATATTACCCCACACTAGTGCGTAACTCTCACCGACTAGATGATTAATACTTTATATTACATATTATTATATCACACATAAATCCTCAGAATTACACATCTATTTAATTGCTAAACACATTCTTTTCTCCTGCTCAAAATAACAGAAATAAAATCTTGACACTTAGAAATATTAGGGCCTCGCCCTGGCTGGTGTGGCTCAGTGGATCAAGTGCTGGCCTGAGATCTAAAGGGTCGCCGGTTTGATTCCCAGTCGGGGCACATGCCGGAGTTGCAAGCCAGGTCCCCAGGTGGGGACACGCAAGAGGCAACTGCACATCGATGTTTCTCTCCTTCTCTTTCTCCCTCCCTTCCCCTTTCTCTAAAAATAAATAAAATCTTTTAAAAATAAAAAAAAACTTAACAGTTAAAACAAAGAAACATTGGGGCCGCTATTTAATAAAGTTATCAGAACTCCCCCAAAGCAAAATGGCAGAGAATTTAGACCTTGCTAATTTATTTAGCTATTTTTGAGTGAAATTCTACTACAACACTGCTGAAGTTATCAGGGCATGAATAGTGATTTTGTAAAAGAAAATTCATCACACCTAGCTAAAAGTTTTACTCTCAAGATATATCAATACACATAAAACTTTATTTAAAATAAATGCCTCTAAATGTGTAAGTGTATTTTGTACGTATGTAAGGCTTGAAACACACAAATGATGGACACCTACTAGTTCTGGCTGATCACAACCATCATGCATTCATTTCTCACTCAATGAATTGTTGTGCACCCCTGAAGCTATCGCTGTGCTAGAGGCTGGTGGAAAAAAAAATGAACACAGCTTCATGCAGAGTGGAAGGCTCCCCAAGGCTTGATTTATTCATAGCCAAAATGCCAATAATGAAATATTACAGTATGAAATGATCATGTGATAGTAGGAAACTTACTGGGGTTAAATAAAAAATCCTATCTGAAGCATTTCCAAATTTCCTAGACTATAGGAAGTGCTAATAAAATTTCCCTTGTAATAATTTTTATTCATGCTAACAGTATTGCTCAATAACAAATAAAAAGCCTATTGGGAGAAGACAGGTAAACATATATTGATACATTGGGTTTGAAATGAAGAAGAACTGTCTGTAACCAAACCTGGGAGAGGTGGTAAAAGAAGTGATTTTCCATTAAATCTTGCCTTAGGAGTAATCATTCTCCAAAGAGGAGAAATCTGAGAAGAAAATCGAAGAAAGCCCGGGGCTGCGGGGCACCAGCCTCTAAGGCTGTCAGGGCAGCCAAAGCCATTTACATCTGAGACATCTGGTAACGTTGTTTGTAAGGGTGGGTCCGGGAAAAGATAAGGCAGGTAACAGCCCTGCTGTGTGACACGGGCTTTGGATGCCTTACTGAGAGGTTTGGGGTTCGCTCCACAGGGAATGGCAAGAGGTGGGCAGTTTGTAAGACGGGAATTGGGGGATCAGTCCCGAGAAGGGAGAGAAAGCTCTCATGGTTTCACAGCACACACATCCCTCTGGGAGAACCTGCCGCGCGGCAGCCCTCTGCTCTTCACCTTTGACTCCTCTTCACACTTGCCTTTGACTCCCGGACTGAGTCTCGGCTTTGGAACATCCCACTGCCTCTGGGGTTTGACCACTGGCTGTGTCTCTGAATTGATTTTTTGGTGGAGCCTGCGGAATCCTGGGATCCTGTTATTATCTCTACCACGTGCAGCCCCGATGCAAGCTCCCACCTCCCAGAGGTCTGCCTCAGGCAATGGTTCATGTAGAGTTGTCCCAGCATGTACCGACATCCAAGAATACACAAATTCCTTATTTAAAATGGTACTGTACAGCCCTGGCTGGTGCGGCTCAGTGGATTGAGTGCCGGCCTGTGAACCAAAGGGGCGCCGGTTCGATTCCAGGTCGGGGCACATGCCCAGGTTGTGGGCCAGTTCCCCACCTGGGGGCGCACAAGAGGCAACCACCACACATTGATGTTTCTCTCCCTCTTTCTCCCTCCCTCCCCCTCTCTATAAATATAAATAAATAAAATCTTAAAAATAAATAAAATGGAACAGTACAAAGCATTCATACACTGAATTCATATTAAAATATATTCTTTCTATTACGTTTTTAGAACTGCTGAGGGATATCTGCACTTATTTCATTCAAAGCATATATGGAATTGCTCATTCAATCAGGTCCATCAACTGGGAATAGGTTTATCAGATCATGTCTAAGATGTAACTGAAATCACCAGTGCCCAGCCAAGCCACAGCGGAAGCGGAGGCAAAAGAAAAAATAACTTATATTGATCTGGTTTCTATTTAATTTTTTTATAATTTATTCATCATAACTTTTTGCACTGTGATCTTTTTAAATACTGCATTAAAATCGTATTGCTTTTGATTACTCCTTAAATTTCCACCTTAGGTGAGTGCCTCACTAGCCCTACCCTCATCCCAGCCCTGAAAGTGGCAGATATATCAACAACATTCCACACTGGGGTCTGGCAGGTCATGGGATGGGGGTGGATGCACAGGATTCATAAAGCACTGTGTCCCAAGACCAAACAGCCGTAGAGAAAGGGTAGTGTTTCCCTGCAGAAGAGCCTCCTGCTCCCAGTCACTTCATAGTTCTGCCCCATGTGGTCCTGCTTCTGTGGCCTTTCCCTTGAAACACAACACAGAAGTCAAGGCATCTTAAAGTTTCAACAGCCAAACTAAAGTGGAATAAAATACTTTAATGAAAAGGCTTGACTAGTAAGACTAAAAACCTCTACTCTAGACATTTTTCCTTTACCTGTAGACAAAAGAACAAATGCAATCTCAGCATTACATGTATTTTTAAATTGAAGAAGAAGAAGAATGTCAGTTTACCATTTTCACTATTAGCATCAGGCTTTATGGGATTTTAAAAATTAGGTGGAAATGTAAGAGCTCATCCTTCAGGCTAGACTGTATAGGAGGTATGACAGTTGTCCCCCTCTCCGCCCCCCGAGTCCCCTTCATGATGGAAGAATGGATGGGATGGATAATTCCTCAGATGCTGGTAGGTTCGTGGCTGACCACTTCCTGCTGAGTGTCTGTCTCTCCAGGACCTGACCTTAGTTGATGGGAGATGCTTCGCCTAAGTTTATGCCCTAACTCTGCAGCAGTTTATATTCAGTATCTGGTTGATTCTGGAATACCAAGTCTTGGTCCCCTTGCTTTAATCCAGGACAGGTCTAATGGGTCATTTTAGCTCTAGGCAGACACAGAGGTAAAAACAGCGGAGGCTCTTGTGTCAACTTTGGGGAAGTTCAAGTTTTCCCTGCCTCCCCATGCTGTTTCCTGTGCTCCCAGACAAGTGATGTTTTCAAGATAAACTTCCTGAAAGCAAGTATCCATGTCAGAAACCCAGCATGCAATACACTGAAATCCTTATAACACATACCTGGGAAAGAAAAGATAAGTCACAGCTGTGAGTGAAAGAAAAAGCAGACACGACATCCCAGCTGGTGAAGAGAGTGATTTCTACCAGTTGTCAAAGTTCTACTTGGTCTCACGTGTCCCTGTGGTCATGGGTCATACACCCCTTTAATACGGGCAGGTGCTTTGATTGTCAGCTACATAAACTGTCCCAAGTTTGTCATCAACCATCTCTATTCATGAGATATTATACACTGAAGCACTTTCTATTGATTTAACTAAAAGGGCATTTCAATGGTTCTCACGATTTTATAAGGTCAAAAGAGAAAATGACCACAACTCCATCAGTCAAAGAAATATCAGGAGTCTGTTGGTGGTGATGCGGTGGAGGTGGGAGAGTAGTCTGGGCAGAGAAAAGGATGCTCAGGAAGAAACCATTCCCAGATATACAATCAACTGCAACTAAAATAATTTAACAACCAATAAAAAAAACAAAACAAAACAAAAACAAATTTCTATAAAATTGGAACCAACTTAAAGCATTGACTGCTTAACATTCAAATTACTCCTTTATGAAATATCAAAACACTTTTTCTTTATGCACTTTCTAGATGCAAATGAAAGGGAAATTTTCCAGAAATTTAGTATCTGATTCATTCTTCCAATATTAAATAATGACAATACTCAAGGAGGTTTAACTTTTTTCTTTTTAAACATGGGATCCTAAGATACTTTTAGCCCCTTCCCAAGTTCCTGTCTTGCTTAGATAACATATTCGCTGATTTATTCATAATTACATGGTTAGATACACATGATTCAGTCCTGTTTGATAGTTATTATCAATCATGTCTCAGAAACCTACAAGGCATGCATTACCTCATCGAATCCTGACCAGAACCATATGAGGCAGATACTACTCCTGGTTGCTTTAAAAATGAAAAACCCGAGAGTCTTAAAGAGGTTAAGTAATTTGCCCCACACCCCTCAGCAAATAGAAGGGAGCTGGGTGGATCTGACCGCCACGCTGTGCTTCTAACCAGTGCCTAGCACTGACTTCCGACAAGAAGATAAAACACATCCCGAGAAACCAACATTGCTTTTTTAGCACAATTTCTATGGGAAACAATCTTTAATTAAATCTCTACCCTGCTTTTGAAGGCCTTCGTTTAATTTGTGGAAGCAGATCCTCTCTCTCACGCTGCTAACTAGATTCTTCAAGTTTAGGGCAGACCGCTTTTTATCGAAGATGCTTTTGGGGACTCATTAAAAAAACAAAAGGACAAAAAAATAACAACAACAAAAAAAACCACTCAGTTATACTTAGGACAGTTAATCCAGGGCAGGAACATTTTTCTACTGTAAAACATGTTTTAAATACCAGTGAATTATTGCCTTAAATATGGATAGTCAGCCAGCTAAAATCTGCTTGTCTTTTGTTGGGAGAAAATGTTGCTATTCATTTACTCAGCTTCAAAACTTCTTGTATTAAATTTAAGTTCCATATTACACACACGAAAAGAAAAAAACAAAACAAAATGAAACATACCATATATTACCTTAATAGGTTGTAGATGATTTTTTTATCTTAATAACAATTTTCTTATTTTATCTTTTAAAATTAAAAAATAATAACCACAATTTTAAACATATGCCATATCCTTCCAGCGGCAAAGAAACTATCCAGAAAGTAATTATGTGGCGGTTTAATCTGCGTTTGATTTAGAAAAGGAGGCAATTTTAGAGGCAAACTATACATTAAGACAGAAAATCTCACTTGTGAACACAGCATGTCATTATGATCATTTTTCTAAATGAAACATCTCAAGTAATGAATTTTGTGGTGATTTCATATTTTGAGGGTGTTATTTAGATTTCTTTTTCATTTAAAGAAAACTAATCTTGGTCTTTTTGAGGCAGAACGACTTGGCGGGAAGAAGCGTCAATCTGATTCTACAAACATGCATTTATTGCTCAGTCTGGGCAAAGCAGTTACGGGAAATGGGAACAGCACAAAACGTCTCCTTTTTTGGAAGAGTGATAAGGTGAATATTTCAGCAGAGATTTTCATTTCTGATTATATTTAACTTTATTAATAACAAAGAGACTAAAAATTCTATTAAAATGTAATGTTGAAAATGGCAACTATAATGTAATTGCACCAAGTTTGGTAGAAACATATCCTATTAGTGGGCTGAGAAGAATCAATCATCCACTGTGCATATGAAGCAAATGTCACATACTCCACTTAACATCCACTTTCATAACAGTTCTGGAACAGGTCCTTGAACTAATGAAAAACGTCTTTCCTTACCAATAATTTTCACTTTCTGGTTGGAACAGTTACATGTTCAAGTACTAGCCAAGGCAGCCATTTTGGTCTTTCTCCTTCAAGTTTTCCACCAGTTCCCAATCAAAAGAATGTTAACTGGGGCAAACTGGACACTGGGGTCATTTCAAATGCAGCTGCACATTAGGGATTTTCAAAGAGCACTTTAAATGTTGTATTATATACCATTTAAAGCAATGCTGCTTTAAACAGTTGGAGAAAGATTCTCAATGTATATGTCTTGTTTGTTTCTTTTAAGAACAAGGACCTCTCTGCTTGCCTCGAAGCACCAGTCTTTGGCATTTAGTGAAGTGCTGAGCAGAAAATCAAATGTCTGACCATTATCATTATTAGTAGTTTCTTAAAGCAACTGCTGGTGCCCCCCCCACCCCATTTTAATAAACTAATAGGAAAGAGCCAACAAGGATGCTCTTGAATTAGTTGCTCTGTACAGTGAATCGCTGCATGAGAAGTGTGGGTCCCCCCTTCACTTGGATGCATCCTGCACGTACCCCCAACACACAGAAGGGCTGACAGAGCGTCATCAACTCCTCTTCACTCTTGTCCTCATGCGCTGTCTCCAGGGCCACTCGCCCAGCAGTCTCATAAGGAATGCCATTTTATATAATGAGACCCCAGCTGACCCCTTCCAGGACTGTGATATCGTCCCATTCAGTCCCTCCAGCAGCAACAGTGTTCTTTTTCTGCCAACTTGTCCCCATGGTGGGGCCTTTGCGCTCACTCTTCTTTTGCCTGCAAGCTCTTTGTCAAGACTCTCTCATGCCGGGCTTCTTCTAGTCATTTTGTCTCCACCATGACCATGCCACCCTATTTACGTAGGCCCACCACCTCCACGTCAGTACCTTCTTTTATTGTCCTCATATGACTTAACATCAGTTGAACGTCTGGCTAGAAGCAAAGTGTTGTGGGAGAGAAGTCCTTACCTCTCTTACTAATCCTAGTATCCCCAAGACTTACCATAGTGCCCTAACATTAAGTAGGAGCTCAATAGATTATTTGTTGGTTGGTTGGATGAATGGATGGCTAAATGGATGGATAAACAAATAAATAAATAAATGTGCCTTTTTGTTGTTGTTGTTCAAATGACTATAAAGGTCCCTCTTCCTCTTTTCTCCCCATATTCCACCCTCCACAGCAAAACGAAGATGAGCTCTCCAAATGGAATATCAGTCAAGTGTCACTTTTCTGCTTCTAATATCTCAGTGGAGTCCTTTTGTAATTATAAACCTGAACTCCTTATCACAGTCTTCAAGGTCCAACAAAATCTGACCTCTGCTTCAACCACATCTGAAATTCATCCTTTTTCTCCCGCCCTCATCTCCATGCTAAACTCAGTTCCTTTGAGAGCTTTATGTTTGTTGCTGTTCCTTCTTGGTCAAAAGCTATTCTCCCAGTCTTGGCATGGAAGCTTGGGGGGGCTCTCAGTTCAAATGCCACAGTTCAAATAGGACTTCCTCAGAAACCTAACCTGAGCACTCAACATAGCTGAAATCAGATAAAAAAAAGTAGCGCTATGGATTTAATTTTAATACGTGTATCTATAAAAGGTCAGGAAACATAACTTCAACTAGGATCGATAAGAGTATCTTCTATTCATTTAAACTCAGCTTAAATTTGATACTGTTGGTGCTATTTACATGTTAAACTTTCCAGAACATTATTTTCCGGTTCTATAATTATGAATATTTTCTCTACTATAGTGATTTTGGGAAAAAGTGGTACTCTGCATTATATGTGTGTGTGGGGTATTATTAGACATTATTCAATTAGTCGGAGTTGTCTTTATTCTCCTTTCTGTCTTTAATTAAATAATTATTCATTCCCTCTTACCGCCTGCTTTCCAAGTCTTTTTCTCTCCCAGCACAATACGTGCAGAACAGCACAAGAGCTTGAGAGCTGCAGTTTTGCTTGTGTTTGTACTCCCTATAATTTTGAATGTTTAACATAAAAGTTAGTGTCATCTGTAAACACAGCTCTCATTATTCCTAACAAGTAAGGCCCATAAACACAATAAAAGGCACATCTCTTCAAAGCAGGCCGGCTGACATGAAGGCACTATTCCCTACAAGGAGGCAGGTACACCCTCAACAAAGAGCCTCACAGAACTGTTGCGAATGTAAAGTTTCACTATATCAAAGGCTTGGATTCAGTCCTCGCAGAGAAGATAGCATGCTAAAACATCAGTTGAAAGGCAAATGTAAAAATGCGTATTCTCATTAACTTTCATTAGTTTTCATATGAATTTTTACTTTGATAAAAATTCCAAGGACTCTCCACAATGGCTAAGTGGAGAAGAAAAAAAGATTTCAAAGTGGTAGCCAAAATGCAGAAACTCAGATGCACACAAGCTTTTCATATTATTTAGCATTAGCATAGTGTTTTAGAGGCAATAAATGTTCTTCATACACAAAACTAACCCATATAATTTGAAATACATACACTCAAAGTTATTAGAACTGAATCCGGTTTTTAAAATTTGGTGGCTGAGCTCCCAAAAAATTACATAAAGAACATATCTGCATACTACTCTTACGTCTTCAGTTTCACTCAGATTTTGACATTTATATAACAACAAGGGTCAAATGTTTCTTCACAGACTGGTCTATAAAGAGTCTATGACCACATTTACTAAAACATGTAGAGCTTTTCAACTTTTCAGTTTTAAATACTTTTGTTCAACTAGCCTATCAATTAAAAAAGAGGAATTGGAACATCTTAGGATAGTTTTATTTCTAAGTACAATAGAAGTGCGCTCCCCAAATAAGATATCTACTGTTATAACGTATGAAAGCTATTTAGGATTCTAATAATCAGCAGGTAAAAATGAAGAGTGGGAAACAAAACAAATGCCCTATATAAGAGGCTTGTGAAAGGGAAGAAAGAAAAGTTTTTTTTTGTTTTGGGTTTTTTTTTTTTTTAGCCAAAAAGAAGCATATAAAAGTACAGAGAATTTGTGTACTTCTGCACATATGTACATATTGCATATATTTAACAATATAACAACATCGCCCACAAACAGTTTTATAAATTCGCAATGACCTGCCCCTCTCGCCCACCCCCAAGGCTTGACCATGCTTTCTCTCTTTGATTGTTTAAATTTTCAATTATTCTTCAAACTTGTTCGAAAAAGACAGAGATTCTGCCCCAATCCTGCTTCCCACCCCATGTAAGGGATTTCGTGAAGGAAATAATTCCGCACAGGAAAAGCCCGACTGGAGCTGGCACTCGTGAACAACTCCATTTTACCACGAGGAGTTTGGCCCTCTGATGGCTTCTGGGTATGAGTACGTATTCACAAAGAATTGAAACTAGTGATGGGAAACCGATTCAGCACCCCGTTGTCCTCCAGCGACCAGCTATGGAATTTAGTTAGTGAATGAAAGGCACCAGCAGTACAGGAGGAGGAGAGGACCTTCCAAGGGTACTCATTAAAATCCCTTCTTCAAGAGTAACTTGACATCGCCCCAAGGCTATGCAGTGGAAAATAAATAAATATATAAAGCACAACAGACAGAGGGTGAAATCAACTGAAAGTGGAGCAAGCCCTTGTGAGTGCCATACCTGTTAAATAAACATTTTCTCAGGCTATTGTTTCTCACCTTCCATTGTAAAGTTGAAACCCCGGCATTTACACAGCAAATTCTGAAACACGTGTTTCTGAAACAAGACAAGCACCACACAAACAGAGCAGCGGGGCAGCGGGACTTGGGAGCTTCACGTTACTGCTTACTGGGTTTAGAATCCCAGTGGCTTCATTTGTCTCATGAAGGTGAAGGCACAGATATTTCTAGGTCAAGTTATTTAGTGATCAGGGAACAGAGAATAAAAGCACTAGATTCAGAGTCAGAAGACGTGGGTTCGAGGCCAGTTTCCGCGGTGAATGAGCTGTCTGGCCTTTGGGTGTTACTTAACCTCTCGGAGCCTCAGTCTTCAGGTCTATAATAACAGAGGGGCTGCTCCGTGTCCTCCACCAGGTAATCATCAGCATCAAACGAGATGATGCAGTAAAGCCACCACAAAATCTAACACAGTAGGCAGGGGAAATGTGTATAAACAGAAGCTCTTTCATCACTAGGGATTGAAATGTCTGCCATCCACAATGCAACACAGACGGTGCCTGACACAATGGTTCAAGTTACAATCTTTCAACCTTATGGTGACGTAAAAGGGATATACATTCAGTCATAACTGTACTTAGAATTTAGAATTTTGCTTTTTTTCCTTGGCTAGTAATATGCTGGGCAGTGGCAGTGAACGCAGCTTCCACCCAGCCATGCAGTCACAGAAGCAAACAAGTGATACTCTGCAGGGCACTGTGTTGTCAGAGTATTTGGGGGGATAGGGTTTCATGTTTTTGCATCCTACCATGTCTACAAAATGCCCATCTGTGTCGCCTGCTGCTGGGGAGAAGAAGAGAAAGGCAGTTCCTCTTAAGAGGAAACTCAAGATAATTGCAGAACTGTAGGCTAATGTAAGTGTTCTGAGAACATTGCACATAAGCTAGGCTGAGCTACGATGTTTGGTAGGTAAGAGTCTTCAATGCAATTTCCACTCATATGTTTCTCACTTACAGTGGGTTTATCTGGCCATAACCCCATCTGAAATTAAAAATCATCTGTAATAGAATAATGTCATTCACAAACTGTTGAAAACTTAAATTCAAGTGTATGTTATATTTTGGGCTACCTCAAGAAACAAGAAAGCTCAAATAATCTAACCTTACCCTTAAAGGAACTTGAAAAACAAAAACAACAACAACAACAAAAAATCCCACAGTGAGTAGTAGGAGGAAATAATAAAGATCAGAGAAGAAATAAAGCCAGTAGACTCTAAATAAAACAATACAAAAGATAAATGAAACCAAGAGCTGGTTCTTTGAAGCAATAAACAAGATTGAGAAACCTTTAACCAGAATCATTAAGAAAAAAATGAGAGGACCCAAGTAAATAAAACAGAAATGAAAGAAAAGTATCAACTGACACCAAAGATTGAGAAACCTTTAACCAGAATCATCAAGGAAAAAAGAAAATCTGAGAGGACCCAAGTAAATAAATCAGAAATGAAAGAGGAGAAGTAACAACTGACACCGAAGAAACACAAAGGAAATATTAGGAAAAACTATATGGCAACAAACTGGGCAATCTGGAAGAAATGGATAAATTCCTGAAAACATACACTGTTCCAAAACTGAATCAAGAAGAGCCAGAGAATCCGACTAGACAGATTACAACCAGTTAAATTGAAGCAGTAAACAAAAAACTCCCGACAAACAAAGTCCTGGACCAGATGGCTTCATGGGTGAATTTTACCAAACATTCAAAGGACAGACACCTCTCCTTGAACTATTCCAAAAAAGTTCATAAGGAAAGAGGACTACTCAGCTCTTTTTACAAGGCCAGCATTATCCTAATTCTAAAACCAGATAAAGACACTACAAAGAAAGAAAATTATAGGCCAACATCCCAGATGAATATAGATGCTAAAATCTTTAACAAAATATTAGCAAATTGGATCCTGCAATACATTAAAAAGATAATACATCATGATCAAGTGGGATTATTCTAGAGATGCAAGGTTGGTACTATATCCACAAATCAATAAATGTGATACACCACATAAACAAAACAAATGATAAAATCCCCATAATTATATAAATAGAGGCAGAAAAAGCATTTGATAAAACCCAGCACTTATTATGATAAAAACTTTCAACAAAGTGGAAATAGAGGGAACAGACCTCAATGTGATAAAAGTCATATATGATAAAGCCACAGCCAACATCATACTCGATGGGCAAAAATAAAAGAGTTTCCCTCAAGATCAGGAACAAGTCAGGGATGTCTGTTTTCACGACTCTGTTCAGCATAGTACTGGAAATACTAACCATAGCAATCAGACAACAAGAAGAAATAAAAGGCAACCAAATTGGCAAGGAAGACGTAAAGCTGTCATTTACAGATGACACGATACTGTGTACAGAGAACCCTAAAGACTGCACCAAAAAACCCACTAGAACAGATAAAAGAAATTAAGCAAAGTAGAAGGACACAAAAATCAAGTGAAGTAGGACACATTATCCAGAAATTGACTGCATTGTTATACACCAAGAATGACAGCAGATAAAAGAGCCAGACATTAAATACAGAGTTCCCAGTCTATGATGATAATCTTTCTACTGGATTGTCTCCCAGCTCTTAGACAATACTGTCTCAAGAACAACAGAACAAATGTTAACCATCATTATGTCTTGCAACTAGAATGACGGGTGTGTTTTTTTATTGCTAAAACACAAATTTTCTACATCAACCTTTTATTCCTTTGTTAATTGTCACCACTTGTTATTCAATAAAGTTACATTATAATGGGCCAAAAAAAATGTGACTAACTTTAACGCACCTAAACAAATGATGACAGCTGGACAGAAAGAGAAGAGCTTTGAGAAGAAGTCTATAAAGTGAACGTTCCCATGGTGATCTCCACCGCACCATTTCTATCATCACCACTTTGGCAAATCCTTCACGATCTCCTAGTCATTGCCTGTCTGAAGAATCCTGTCTTCAGTCTCTTCCTAAATCCCTTTGGCTGCCTCAGACTACTCACTCTTTATTTGTTTGTAAAACATTTCCCGAACACCCAGAGTGTGCCAAGCACTGTTCTTGTCTAAGCATAAGTTACGGTCCCCAAGTCGTAGCAGTCCTAAGGAACAGACCACCACATTGCTAAAACTGTATCATTTTGCAGTCCCAGGGACAGAGATTTACAAAATGCAATAGACAGTGACTAATCACAATAGATAAGGGTACAAAAGCATCAGGGGAGCCCAGAAAAGGGCACAAATAATTCTCCCTCAGTAGTTACGGCCACGTAGAGTTCACAGAGATGGATGCATCTTAGCTGGTAGTAGAAGGCAAGAGAGGTTGGAGAAACTGCAACACCAGTAAGAACCTAGATGGGAAAAACACAAAGCTCCCGGTACAGAGGCGCGCAGCTGATGTAGGCGGTTACCTGACCAGAGTGATCACTCAGAGTTTATGAGGACAGCCCCCTCCCCCTCTGCTCCGGGTAGAAATGTTTTGTAATTAGCATTGGCAGAGGGATGTTTGCGGGAGGCTGGAGCGGAGAGGTTTGTTCTCTTGGGTGGAAAGTTGCCAAAATCAATATTGTTTTTCAGCAACTGTTTTGGTGTCAGAAAGTAAAGTGACATGAAATAAATTCTCAAAGAGCGAAACCCAAACTAATTTGATTCTTATTACACATGTCTTTAAAGGAAGATGTTTAAGATGACAAGGAGAATTTTCACTTTTATTTAAATATAAAATTATTTAAAGTGTAGTATTTCTTTTTTTATCCTCATCTGAGGACACTTCTTCACTGCTTCTAGAACGAAGGGAAGCAGGAGAAATAGAGAGGGAGAGAGAGATAGGAAGGGAGAGAGAGAGAGAGAGAGAGAGAGAGAGAGAGAGAGAGAGAGAGAGAGAGAAACACCAATGTGAGAGAGAAACATTAGTTTTCTTCTCGTATGAGCCCCAACTGGAGACTGAACCTGGATCCTGGGTGTGCTCAGAGTATGTGCCCAGGCCAGGAATTGAACCCATGACCTTTTGGTCTATGGGATGATGTTCCAAATAACTGAGCCACACTGGCGATGGCCAAAGTATAGCATTTTTAAATTATTTTTAAACCAATTTTGTTTTGGAAAAAAAATCCAAGAAGCAATTAAAGGGGAAATATTGGAATGAAGAAGATTCAGAAAAGAATATCCAATTGGTGTATCTCTTCATTCTTGAAAATGGGTGAAAATACCCTTCATTCATCCATCAACACTGTTAAAATCACAGTATTTCCCAAAATACATCACATAGTTACATGAACTAAATAGCAGCATAAATCCATTAATTTCCTAATTTTACACTTATTGCTTCAGGTAAAAAAGAAACAATCACGATTTTGTGAAAGAGCTCAAAGATGAAAGTTAAGTAGGCATTCATCGGGTTCTATGGCAGCCTAACTTTATATATGCAGTAGATCTGTGAAGAAATAACACAATAGGACCCTCTGACCTGGTTCAGCTGCTGATACATCTCTCAGCTGCAAATAGTGGTCAATACTCATTAAATGCTAGTATAATTGGTTCACTCAGATGGTTACATATATAGTTATTTAATAAAGGAGATTTAAAATAGGCTCAGTTGGAGAGATACTGCTTTTTAACCATGGTGACAATCCCTGCTATCAGATCCTCACCAAATATTTCTTTGTAATTTGAAATAAGCATCTGAGGTTTGACATCTGCTAGGGTCACGGTAAGTGTAGAGAGAACCATGCTTTTCTTCACAGCACTCACTAAAAAAATCCATCACCTCACATCTTCTTGTGTAAATATTTTTTTTCATTCAAAAAATGAAGACCAACAGATCATAAATTGATTTTATTACTGGCAATCATATCGTCCCTGCCTCGTATAAACAATACAACATTTAGTACCAAATCCAGCCCCAATGAACTCGATGCTTGTATCAAGATAGAAATGAAGGAACCACGAATTCTGTGTCTAGTATACAAAGGATCTGGGCAGGTTTCCAGATATAAATTCTAAGAGGCCCTTTCACTTACTTGTTAATCACAATTTGTTAGTCAGGTAGGTATATCGGAGAGGGTAAAAACTGGCACTCAGGGTCATACACAGTATGTGAATAACTAAAGGATCTAATCAGCACGGTCAATCCCTGCTAAGCTGTGCTTAATTCTGTTTAATCAAACACATTTCTTCTGGGGTAAATCGTTTCTTCCTTATGAACCAGAAACAACCCCATCAATAAGCTGACATGGTTTCTTACATGGCGCCTTTGATAGTTACACAAACCTGCAGATTCCGATTGTTACGAAAAGACGGCTATGCAACCTTCAGCTGGGCGCTGTAAGTGCACTCCGATTGGCAGGGGCCGAGCATGGTAGATGAGGCCTGTCCAGAAGGCACCCTGCCATGTAAGATGAAACTAGAGACATTTACTGATGGAGGTACAAGATACAAGAGGCATTGTACACAGGACAATGATGCCTCAGTCCCCTTCATATTAGGCACCTTGGGATCTCACACAGTTCCAAGCACCTCAACTATCCTGCTGTATTTTCCTGAATCTCATCAATGGTCTGAAATCTCTTCCCTTTCAACAGTGATTTTAGTTTTGGGAAAAGCCAGAAGTCACAGGGCCCCAAACCTGGGCTGTAGGGGGACTGAGTCACCTGGGTGATTTGATGTTTTGCCAAAAAACTCTGCATGAGACAGGATGCAAGAGTGGGCACATTGTCATGATGAAGCTGCCAATCACCAGTTGCCCATAGCTGCGGCCTTCTGAATCATCCAAATAGTTTCCATGAAGGGATATTCAAGCTTCATAAAAAATCTGATGCAGATCCGTTGCTCTACGAACTCAGGCATTTTGAATGCAATAGCCACACAGTACATATGCTCACTCAATGGCATTACTGATCCCACTGACTAGTACAGTGAAGGTGTCATTGTTCACGCATGTGCGTTCCAGTCTACTCTCCTTGGCTGCCAGGTTACATCAAAGGTGCACAAACTGTTCTCATTATATTACTAATAGCTGGACTTTCTCCGGACAAACCTCTTATATGATGAAGATGATATTAATCACACATCCTCCTTATAAAAGTAGACTTCTATCCACATATTATTTATATCTTTACTGTCCACTTACAGAGGGTATCAAGATATTAGAGTGGTTGGTGCAGGCTTTTTCAGTCTGGTTATGCCTGAATAATTGAGAAGAGAATGCCGTGACTTTTCAGTTACACTGGAGTGTAGAGGCATTGTCAATAAATCTCACAGAAGCAAGGCAGAGCTGTCTACTTCTTATTTTCTCATGTAGAACTCTACTAAAGAATGAACTTCTAAGAATGTGCGAGGGAATCGCATTGACTAGAGAACAATAATAATAATGGTAATAATCAGAAATATATTGTGTTTCTACTCTCTGGGAAATTCTTATCTGCCCACTTCTGTCTGACTGCACTAAGTAGGTCTTTCTCAATCAGCACTTGAAAAGCTTCACTCTCTGCTCCCTGTCTCCAGCCACTAAGATAATCAAACTGACATGCAGTGCAGCCGAAGAGTCTGCCTTGGGTGTTGGGAATAAATAAATGTGTGCAGACACTGTCATAGCAATCCTTACCTCCACACTGTATGGGTCATTGGCTTGACAGTGTGGGCAAGGAGGAGGCAAGCAGGTCATTAACAGACACCCAGCATCTACCTCCTTGTCCCCAGCAAGTTTGGTGTCTTTGGGTGAAGACTCCAGCAAAGGTAGGACCACATTAGCAGCTGGATTAATCTCTCAGCTGTCATTCAAATAGTGAGACATGGTGGCAAGCTTTGGGCTTAGCCAACCTGCTGGGAAGAACCTTAACTTAAAATGTAGTGGCTCCATATCTAGCAGGGAGAGACACGGGGCAGAAGATGGCAAAATATCTTGTGGCAGACAGGGCCTGTGTGATATGGGAAACACCAGAAGCTGATACAATCTTCTCAATGGCAGAGTATGTAACTGGCATATATGGATGCAATCGTTGCAAATTTAGGTTGGTTAACATTACCATAGCTTAATTTTGCCTAGGACTATCTTAGAGGCTGCTGAGTATCATTTCCCCGGAGAGGGGAGATGCTCTCTAAAGGAAGAATCCAGGGACAGTCCTTTCAGAAAGATTTGCCATCAGAAGAAGTTTATAATGAAAATTATAATTGCTTTTTAGAAGCTGTATTATGACCCAGAAATTCGATGAATGTACTAGAGTTCTCGGAGAGCACTTTGTAAGTTTTGTTTTTCTTATTTCAGATGAAAAATAAAATCCATTAATTTAATATACTCTGTAGGTTCATTTATTATTCAGTAGTCCTAGAAACTAAAAGGAAAATTGACTTGGCATAATATATTTGTACCCCAACTGTCAGATTTCACAAATATTGTCTCTACCTGACCTTCTTTTCAAAGCATTAATTGTTGAAACTATGTATAATTTATTTAAATAATTAGCCTGTATTCTTTAAAACCAGACACAGCCCTGATGTAGGTATGATATTCCTATTAAGATCTGTGATCATTTTGTTAACTTATAATAGCTTCACCAGCTGCTCTTTTATTTGATGTGCATCCCAAATCTTAGTCCTAAGGAAGAATGATAATGAATTTAGGCTTTAGGTTTACTAATGATAACTGAGTACTGATGGAAGTACTTTCAAAACTTCTTTTTTGTAAGGCAGTTGAAAGAAGAAAGAAACATAATCTGTGGTTGATGATTTTGTATTGGAAAAATGCACCCTATGAATCATCAATTGAGCCTCATTTTTGAAAATAAAAGTTCCTAGTGGTGAGAATCAACTAAATAATTATAAGATAAAGTTATTAAGAGGTCATCAGATTTTAACCCAATAAGAAAGAAGTTAAATCCATGATATAAGGACAATCCTTGCCACACGAAGTTGCTCCTTCACAAAGTCACTAATTCTCTCTTTTTTTTAATTAATTAATTAATTTGTTTGTTCACTTATTTTTAGAGAGAGGGGAAAGGAGAAAGAGAGGGAGAGAAACATCACTGTGTGGTTGTCTCTCACTCGCATCCCCAACTGGGGACCTGATGTGCAACCTAGTCATGTGCCCTGACTGGGAATCGAACCAGTGACACTTGGCTCACAGGCCAACGACTGATTCTCTTAATCAAACACCAGCAGGTGATATTCTACCAGGCTCGGTTTTATAAGGGGAAAAGTAAAGTCTTACTGTGTTTTCTTAATTTTACGTTTCTGGTTCTTTTCTTAAATTATTCCAACTAATTTCAATACTCCATCCCGTAATTTGAGCCTGAAATTGAACCTGCTTTTAAGTATCTCTCTCAATTGGAAAGACTTACATTTATGTAATTCTTAACATATTATATGTAAAATGCTTACTTAGCACAGGACCCGACATGTAGGAAAAGCTCAACACATATTTACCAGAGCTACACTTGTGGGTCTTTTTTTTTTTTTTTTCTTTCTGTGATTGACTATCTCACAGACAACAACATGCTTTAGGTCACATGACAACTGATACACAGTGCTGAAATGGCTGTGCTTTGTCACCCAAGATCAGAGGTGAAGGAAGAGGGCCTTGTTTGCCGTGGGTTCAGAAGAGAAGGGAAACAGCACCCACTCACCACCCCAGGTTTAGACGACTCTTTCCCTTTTGCAGCTGCAGCAGTCAAGGCCCAGAGGGACAGAGTGTGATTCCGAGACACACAGTCTGTGAGCTAAAGATAGATCTGGAACGCAGCTCCAGGCACAACTTCCAATCGGGACATCTCAGAATGTCTCCTCCTTGCTATCGCTGTCAAGTTGCAGTGATTATTGCTTCTAGTTCCTTAAAGACTACTCTAGAGTAAATAAGACGCTATATTCTTTGTCCTTCTCAATCTCTAATAAGTGAGGTAGGGCAGCTGCCAGATGGCTGACAGTACTGCGTGCAGATCATACCCCAAAATGCTGCCTGAGTTAACTAGTGTGCATGGGACTGAGTAATCATTGCCAGAAAATGCATGTGTGTATAAATAAGCAGCTTCACAGAGCAAATGTTTTATTCATTTGAACTCCATAGGAGCTCTCTCTTCTACACTATTCTGACCACCCCTTTCTCTTGTGAGTGCATCAAAGCTCGTGACAGAAACTATTGACAGTGACTCCAACGGTACTGAATGTGCTGTCCTCCGACTGAAGTGTAACTGAAATGAAATCAACTTTCTCCCAAATCAGTTTCCGATTATTTTTCTCATCACATAGTTTAGAATTTTTGGTTTACTTTTACCCTCTAGTTAAAAAAAAAAAGACAAATACACAATATGCGTGCTGATAGGGTTAAACTGTGCCCTAGGCAGACATCGCTAATCAATCACAGTCCTGTTACCTCCTTCCCCCATGGAATCTTACTCCCTCTATGCTCCCCTAATGGTGCTTTGCTAGAGCCTGCATGTCACAGCTGAATACTCATCTCCATCCAGAAATCCCAAGGGGAGGTTCTTTGTGCGTCTTTTCCTGCATAATGCCGCCATGAATTCCTTAGTTTCCAATTTAACGCTGCCCTGATGATCCTCAATTTGGCAACCATTGGCTTCTCCCTGTCGCCTCGCCGTTGTTAATGCCAACGAGCTTTGCACGGCTTTCACTGCCTCTATCCAACAACATTGCTCAGTTTCCTCCAATAGACAGGACTCCAATTATATCTCCTTACTGTCAGCATCTGAGAGCTGCTCCTGCACCTGCCGGTGCGCATAACGAGCAAGCACACAGGACTTCCTGTCTCTGGTCTCCCTCATCTATCTTGTGCCTCCCCAACCCCGTTATGCAAGACCGTGTGTTACCTCTTCTATTCGAAATCTACAGAAGACGTAGTTGTCTCTAAAAAGAGCTGTATTTTTATAAATTATTAAACACAGTTTAGAGCAGCTATTGAATTATTTCATATGCTGTCAACTCTATGCAATTCTAGAGCACAGAGTAGACACACTCCTTTCACAGATGACATAGACAGGAGTGCTTTTTGCTTCTCCAAACCCAATCTTACTTGAGAAGGAAATTAAGAGTTATTCGGGCAAGCAAATTTAACAAAATACAGGTAGATTTCTCTTAGCATTATAGCTTACAGCAGAGAAGGAAAACTCTGACTCCAAAAAACCTCCGCTGCCTTGCGGCATACCTCTTCAGGGGAAAGGCTAAGGGAGTAAACCCCGACAGAAAATCCGGAGCCGGAGTCCCTAAGGCGGTTTGACGTTGTAGTCAACACCGGCAACTCCTGCGGCGCACCTGAAGCCAAGCTGTATTGACTCCGTCTTTCCCTTGGGCCCTTCAGCTGCGAAGAGAGGGGGGGTCTGCTGCATGGGCAACAGCAGACCCTCCATATCACCCTGCCCAGGCTCTGTAGCTTCAGCTTCACTGGAGAGGACACTCCAGCGTCATCACAAGATGTCGATTCAACACGGGAGGAGACAGATACCGTGTCACTCCCGAGTTGGACTGCACAGCCATTCTCAGCGGTGCAGATAGACTCTTAAGAAGCTACACCATCGTCTCTCGAGACGGACAGCTGCCGACGACGACAATAGCTTACAGATAGAGGATAAAACCTTGCATAGAGTCCTGTAAGAACAACCTCTAAATGGGTGCATAATGAGGAAATGTTACCCTAACTCCTCAGCACAACGATCCCCTATAAGTGTCCAAGACTGAAAATTTAGATGGGAGAAACTGTTTGCCAAGCTTTGCAGTTAGGTAATTAATCCTTACTTAAACTGTATGATGTCAGTCAGATTAGCACGTTCCATACAAGTAAAATAAGTTGCTCAAAGTCATTCACAGAATCTGAGCAGAATGAGATGAAACCCTTGCCATCCTGGTGTGGTAGTAATGTCATTCTGGCATAATTTATACCTTTGTGAACCATAATGCCCACATAACATACAGGCAAATCCCAACACCTTCTATTATGACATATTATTTTTCAACTAGGTCAACTTTTCTATCAATTACCATATTCGAACAACTGCCTGTACTTTCAATGTTTCTCCTGGTACGAGTCTGGAAGTAAAGAAAATGTGCCTTTTTAGAAATGCACCATTCTGCAGCTGGATTCCTTTGAATTGAATCATATAGTTGACATTGGATACCTTATCATAACAGGTCAAAGTCAAGCATGGTCTCAGCCATAAAATACAAGTTGGTGACTTTTTCCCAACTTTTCAATTTGAAAATTTCTTAACCTTCAAAAATTTAAAAGTGTATGAAGAGATATAGGTCTATCAGTTAAATTTGTCAATTAATGTTTTTACCATATTTGATTTTTCCTTCTAGTACTAAATAGTATATATATATATATATATACATATATACATACATGCTGTGGACATACATGTATACATGCGTGCATGGATATATCTTTATGAAATTGACATTTTAAAGATTTCAGACTAGCTCTGTTGTGAAATATCTCATGTTCCATAGTTGTCTAATTGTTTCCTAATTATTAGATACATGGGAGACGTATCCTTCTCATTGTATCACATCAAGGGATATAACATCCTGTGGTTATATTACTGATACAAATGGGATCACTTTGACTGACCCAAGTTCTACCATTGGTTAAGGTAGAATCAAAATTTATAACACTAAACCAGGGGTTTATGTCATGATAAAGAAAACAGATAAAACACATGATGACATTGTTCAATGCCTGAAAGGATTTATATATTTAGAAACTTTGGTGATAGAAATAAGTGACTTCTCTAACATAACCTGATAAATTTTAAAGAGCTGACCAGAAGTCAGGAGACAGAATGATGAAGAACGAAAAGATCCTGAACCAAAAGTCTTCTGAATTTCCTGTCCAGGTTCTATCAACAACTCACTGCTGAATGCAGATGGCAGATACATTTCATTTCTGTAGTAGTTGTGATTAACTTGTGGTGGCTTCCTGTGTTAAAAAGAATTTTAAGACTGTGTAATGACTTGGCAAAAGTATCAATTACTCATGTGCGTTTTGGAGGTAGACTCTATTTTTCCAACCCTTAAATTTGGGCAGTCCTATGACTTGCTTTGACCAGTAGAAAGTAAAAGTGACATTTTGCAAATTCCAGAGCCTACACTTCAAGAAGCCTTTCAACTTCTGTCTTCACCTTGTTGGACCTCTGGGCTGACAACGCACATAAAGAAGCCAGTCCAACTGCATTGTAGGAAATGCTAAATTCCTGATGTTTCAAAAGGCACTAAGTTTGGGGATAGTGTTGTGCCCAGTACTAGATAACTTACATAATACGCCTCTATTTTTGGACACTGGTCAATATCTCCTTTAACCATGCTAGTCATTGGGTTATTTTGCTATGAAGCGAAAGTGTTCAATTGAGTTTAAGAAGTCTTCCAGTAGTTAAGATTCAAGTCTAGAAATGAATTGGCACTCCCCATTCCATTCAAGGGAACCCACATCACTGTCATGGACAAGGTGATAAGAAATAAAAGATTGCAAGAGAAATTGAGAATATTCTGTCTAGAAAGGACCTTAGAAAATGAGGGAGCTAAGGGTCCCAGTCGTGAAGTAATTTGTCTAATGCTATAAACAGGCTGGTGTCAAACCCTGGTACTGCAACCTCTTCTAAACAGCTGCCAGAACACAGCTGGATCTGATCCATTTTGATCCCCATATCTTTGTTCACCCTGATAGCATTTCTACTCAATGAAATACCTCAGCTCCCCAAATGAGATACCTCAACCCCGCCCCATTCTCTCAACAAAAATGGCATGTGCCAGGAGACAGAGGCGCACATTGGGTTTAGGAAGAAAAGGGGCCTGGAACATGTACAGACAGGGCCCAGGATGAGAACAGGTCAACGAACAGGAAGGGATTATTCCAAGACATAGTAAAGAATGACATGTATCTCTGGCTAGCACTTTTGCATATTTGCTTTTTCACTTTATAATCCTGGGAATTCCACTGGTCCTAAGTGGAAAAAAAAATGATATCATAATAATAGTAGTAATAATAATAATTTACACTAAAATTCAAATAGAAGAACTGACTTTCCTTAGTATTCAATAATTTTTATATTTCATTACAGAACTACCTATGCTTAGTCTTCTCTTGCTATTCTCCTCTTTAAATATTGGATTAATGAGGTGATTAACCAGAATGGAGTTTATATCTTCTATGCCAGTATTTTTTTTTTTTTTAAGAAACCAAGACTGTAAAAAATGTTGCTGTTGTTAATTAAGTGAATGAATAACCACATTTAGAGAGCCCATTTAATCCAATAAATTCTGACCCCAATACTGTTATCATATTTTAAAGATTTCATAGGGAAGAGGAGTCTCATGACCTCCCTCAGAGATAAAATGGCAGAAGATTTCAGTGAATTCCAAAATATTTACTGAATGTCATAAATCAATATAATATTTGCAAATACTATATCCAGCAAAAAATAAGGCTGATGTTAAAAAGTTCCTAAGGAAGTTAATTAAACAAGCAATCTACAAAAAATCGACCTTTCTACATAAAAGTTAGTAAGATGTTAATTTTTATTTTAAAAGAGCCTCTCTAATATGATTTTACAAAATTGATTGTATCTATGTGAGGAGTTAGAAAAATGTGAAGAATCAACACTTCTTCTGACCCACTGAGATGACCAAAGCCTAATCCAGTTTGCTGTGCCTGCCCTCTGACTTCCGGCTCCTTCGTCAGAGCTTCTTTCTGACGGCTCAGGTTGTGTTTGTTTGCTTTGCTTTTTCTCTCTCAGACCCACCGCACTTCCTTACTTGCCTTAAAAATATATCAAATCCTCACTGGCCGGTGTGGCTCAGGTGGATGGAGTGCCACCCTGTGAACCAAAGGGTTGCCAGTTTGATTCCCAGTCAGGGCACATGCCTGGGTTGCGGGCTAGGTCCCCAGTCAGGGCACATGAGAGGCAGCCACATATTGATGTTTCTCTCCCTATCTCTCCCTCTCTCTAAAAAGAAATATATAAAATCTTAAATATATATATATATATATATATATATATATATATAGAGAGAGAGAGAGAGAGAGAGAGAGAGAGAGAGAGAGAGAGAGAGAGAGAGAGAGAGAGAGAGCCAGAAGCTACGCCATCGTCTCTCGAGACGGACGGCTGCCGACGACGCCGACGATATATATATATGTGTGTGTGTGTGTGTGTGTGTGTGTGTGTGTGTGTATCAAATCCTAGAACTTGAGTCTTCCTCGTAGTTTTTTCCTTTAAGTTCTGTTGAGGTTAATGATATTCCAAAATGAAAATAAAGTTTAACTATTGCAAAGGGACAGAGAAGCCTAAATCGAGCCCTAGAACCACAAAGTTGTCATTTGAACTAACGGGAAGCAATCCTGTCTCTCAGCTCACAGGAGAAATCGGAGCTGCCTCCCAGGATAACGTTCCTCCTCTCCAAATACGACAACTTTATAATATCTAGACGATTCTAGGAAGACAAAAAGGATTTTTATCTTATAATGGATCAAGATCATACCAAAAAGAAAGCTATATTGAGACAAAAGTATATTTAATAAAAGAGCGTTTTTATAAATATATACTCACTTTCACTAAGAAAGCTCATATTGTGTTAACTAAATATGTAGCTGATAAAACGACGTTAGAGAGAAAAAAAGAACAATAAGCATGATTAAGCTGATGAAGAGGCTCAACTGCCTTTAGAAAACATTAACTCAAAGTGATGCTTCTTTCTTTAAGATAGGTATATTCATAACTACACAATTTCAAAAGCCTGTTGAATTGTCTGGGAAGCCACAAAGGTAAGAAGTGATCAAGTTCTTTACTTATTTCTATTTTATTGGAAAATGAGTCCCATAAGGAAGTTTAGATTTACTTTTTAAAAATTTGTTATTGTTTTTTTATTACGGTTGTCCCATATTTCCACTTTGCTCTCCCCGGCTCCACCCACCTCCCCCCTCTCCCACAGCCCATTCCCATTTAGTTGTCCGTGTCCATGGGTCATTCACATGAGTTCCTTGACTAGACCCGTCCCCTTCTCTCCCCCCTTCTCCCTGTCCACCCTCCCCTCTGGTCCCTGTCTGTCTGTTGCCTGTTTACATGTCTCTTGTTCTATTTTGCTCGTTTGTTTGTTTTGTTCATTAGTTTCCTATGTTAGGTGAGATTGTATGATATTCATCTTTCATTCCCTGGCTTATTTCACTTAGCGTAATACTTTCAAGTTCCATCCATGCTGTAGCAAAAGGTAACAGTTCCTTCTTTCTTTCTGCTGTGTAGTACTCCATTCTGTAAATGCATGACAGGTTTTTGATCTATTCATCCACTGATGGGCACTTAGGCTGTTTCCAGCACTTGGCTATTGGAAATAGGCTGCTTTGAACAATCTAAATTTTTTGAATTGATGGAGTAAATTTAAGTGAAACATTAACCTCCAAAATTGATGGAGAAGAGTAAATGGATAGAGAAGGGCCCATTCCACATGCATTTGAGACTGTTAATTGACTAGCATGCAGTAAACACTAGGTTAGTAAAGCTTTCCAGAAGTCACGATGCATGATGCCTACGAAGATATCAGGGAAAAAGGCCACTGATTTTAAGAACACCTGGCCTCGCATCTAGATTTTTCTCTTCATTTGTTCTGTGACATTGGCCCACTTCATTAATGCATCTGGGTTCACACTGTTGTCTAATGAAGGAAAATAACACTCCCTTTCTCAAAAGGTTTTGTGAGGATTAAAGGAAGAAATAAGTGAACTGCCAGATACATAGTGGACTCTGAGATGGCAGTTTCCTTCCCGCAGCCTGTGGTTAATTCACTCAGGAGCAAAATCGAGATGGAGCCTACCCTATCCGACCAGTGTTTCTTGTTTATGGGTATTAATTCAAGGGCATATAGATAACTACCCCTGGCTGGTTTGGCTCAGTGGATTGAGCGTCGGCCTGCGAGCTAAGTGTCGCTGGTTCGATCTTCCAGTCAGGGCACATCAGAGAAGGAAAACTCTGACTCCAAAAAACCTCCGCTGCCTTGCGGCATACCTCTTCAGGGGAAAGGCTAGGGGAGTAAACCCCGACAGAAAATCCGGAGCCGGAGTCCCTAAGGCGGTTTGACGTTGTAGTCAACACCGGCAACTCCTGCGGCGCACCTGAACCCAAGCTGTATCGACTCCGTCTTTCCCTTGGATCCTTCAGCTGCGAAGAGAGGGGGGTCTGCTGCATGGGCAACAGCACACCCTCCATATCACCCTGCCCAGGCTCTGTAGCTTCAGCTCCACTGGAGAGGACACTCCAGCGTCATTGCAAGATGTCGATTCAACACGGGAGGAGACAGATACCGTGTCACCTCCGAGTCGGACTGCACAGCCATTCTCGGCGGTGCAGATAGACTCTTAAGAAGCTACACCATCGTCTCTTGAGACGGACGGCCGCCGCCGCCGCCGCCACCGAATATAGATAACTAACTAGATATGCATAATCATTTAAAATATATATACATAGTAAACCAGAAAATGTTTTTTAAAAGCTTATAATAGAATGCATTCCCTTTTTTTTTTAAAGTCTGTTCATTGAAGAAAAGGCAAAAATATTACCCAGAAGTTGATCTCTCTGGAGCTCTTTGACACATGGGTGTGAAAATATTTCTAACCCCTCTTCCTCTAGGTCCTATTAAACTGTGTTTGAGAGTAAATACTAGTGTTTAAAATAATATCACATTTTTTAGTACAACCTGGCATAACATGACTTAATAAGATGAGAAGCTGTGCTAATCCCTTATTGGGGGGAAAAAGTGGCAACTAAAGGCACGCCCCACATTTAATGAAATGTTTTCCACTGCACTTTGGGTAAAATCCTAAATTCAGAACATGGCCTAAAGTGACCCCATGTAACCGGACTGCACCCTGACCCCTAGCCACCACGTGCCCTGCCCTCTCTGGCTCACGGCAGTCATAATGACCCAGTCCCACTGACTCTGACCAATGTTGGACACCTATTATTTGACAAGTGTTATTCTAGGTACCAGAGATACAGCAGTAAAAACACAAAGCATGCATACACACAATACAGGCAAACAGCTCTGCCCTCATCATGCTTAAGCACACTATGGGAAAAGGCAGTAAAGAAAACAAATAATTTTAGTTTCTATTATGTGAGCTGTTGAATAATGCAATCACGTATAGAAGCAGGAAGGAGGGTGAGCTGCGTACAAGGGTGGTCTTTCAATTACTACAAGGAAACAACCTCTTCCCAGCCCCATGGGCCTTTACAGGCTTGGCCACCCTCTTACTTAATTCCAACCAGTCAAACTTCAGTTCTCAATTTCTTAGATCAGTATCAATCCTTGTTAGAATCTTTTCCTGTAAACTTTATTTTTGCCTCCAAGGCCATTACTGCAAATTGCAATTATTTCTCTGATTATTTCTTTAATCCCTGGTGCCTGCAATAGGTTGTGTAATAAATGTTACAGAAGCTGAGTCTCTGACATTATTTTTTCAGGAGTACTTAGTACCAAGCTTTGTTGGCACGCAATAAAATGTGTTGAATGGTAGAAGAAAGGAGAAAAGAAACATAAAAAAGAAAAGAAAGAATAGAAAAAGAAGAAAGGAGAAGAAAAGAAGGAAGATAAAAAAAGAAAAAGGCCTCAGGCTCCCACCTGAATTGCTGCACTGAACTAGACCAAATCCAAGAACAGACCAGGAGCATTTTAAATAAATACAAAGCAAAGAGGGAAATCGGAACTTAGGATCAGTTTATCAGCATGGGGTTAGTTATCAGAGACTCACACAAGTTCAGTACAAAGTAAAGAAAACCAGGTGGCCAAATTAAGGTCAGCAACACCTGGCAAGTCTACAAGGAAAACATCACGAACCCCCAAGTGAGAGAAGGTAAATGAGGAGACACAGTTCAGGTTGGAAGAAGTGAGCTTGAAAGTGGGTCGTCTTCCTCCACTGATTTTAGGCTTATGGGTCCATCTTTCCCTAGCCAGCCCTGAAATGTTTAATTAGAATATGCTCCCATGTGGATTGGCTTTTGTAAGTATTTCAACTTGCTGAGTTTCGTAGGCATAGAACGATGGTGGCATCCTCTGTACTTTTAGCCGGGGTCCTATTCACCTGAAACTCAGTTCTAGCCGCATACTTACCTCCTATGAACTCAAAGAAGCTCGTGGAATGTGTATATACCCAGATCTCTCTGAGAGGGCTCCACACATCCTTGGATAAAGGCCTCCGGAAAGCCGTGACTGGGGAGCTGCGTAGGTATGACCTGCCCATCAGATGCCACCTTGAAGGAGCGCTTGTACACCTGAAGAAAAATCAAGTCTCTGTGGCTGCACAGTCTCTAGATTTAACAGGGACAGAGAGCCTTTCTTCCTGTGTAAATACGCTCAAGAGCAAGAGGAGCAGACTCCAGAGTCAAGGTGGCACGTCCTCTCCATTCTTTTCCCCTAAAACTGGCTCTTCACTTTAGTATATGCGTAGGTGGCAAACAATATTAATAATGGTTTTTATGTGGATACAGACTCCTATATGCCAGCCACTCAGAAGGAACTCACACATTTATTGACTAATATTTTTCACCCGATGTGGTTTGCATTTATTGAGCACTTGGTATACACGAGGCACCATGTGAGGTGTGTGTAGATCGTGGAGAACAAATTAGATATGGCCTCTACCCTCCTGGAGGTGACAGTGGAGGAAAGAAAGAGAGTATTAAAAGAAGTGAACAAGAAGAGTGAGATTACAAAATCAGCAAGAGTGATGAAGAAACGCAGCACATGAACTTTGTAGGGCTCATCCCGGTGTCTATTGCTTGTATGTTTCCAATCACAAGAATCATCGTCAAAGAGCCCGGCCACCGAAAATCACCCATGTGAGATGGGAATACCATGGCAGACCTGAGGGAAATTCCTCCCATGCATGCTCAAGCAACAAGTGAAGAAAAGCTTCTCTCTTTATCCTCTTTCTCACCTGAGCTGATTATTTGCAACAATGCTCCACAAAGATCAACAACGCGGAATGCCACCAGAGGCCAGTGGGGACCGATGTGGCAGAGGACAAAGGCACTCTCCCCTGAGAGGCCCAATTAGTGCATAATCAATGCCCAGGCTACTCTTAGACCCACTCCATTTTGAATCCCAACCCGACCACCTAGTGGGCATGTGCTCTTGGAACATTGTTTAAGTCACCCTGATAGTCTTTGTCTTTAAAATGCAGATATTGATGGTCTGCCTCTGGAAGCTGATAGAATTTTATGAGATAAACCGTGTCAGGTACTTAGAATAGTGCCTGGTTTAGCCTACAACTAGAACTCAGTAAGGTGAGCTGCTGTTAATGAATGATGGTTCCATGCAGTCCACATACCTGCATGTGCTCCTAGCCCCTGGTCTAGTGTTCAGCTGGAGAGCAAACCTGCCCTCACCTGCTGCCACTCTAGCTCAGGTCCTAACATGCAGACCCACAGACTGAATCAGTCTTTGGATCCTTTAGATTCCATTCAAATTACTCTTGCCCTCCACGCTCCTTCCTTGCCACAGAACAAAGACAAATGTGAAGACAAACAAGGTGTTGGATAGTCAGTCTCTGAAAAGTCACATGGAGTCTGAAGAATACAAAAGGAAGTGCAAGGCACCCAACTTCTGGAGTTACCGTTACCCATTCTGAGCAGACATACTTCCCCAGGGTGCAGCCCAGTCCAGACCGGATCCAAAGCAGATCCAAATCAGACTCCTTAGTTAGAAAACCCTGCAGGAGAGCCTAACGGGGGAGAGCAGCCAATGACGTGTGGGACAGCAAGAAAGACTTCGTCTTTCTTGTGGGTGGTTCTATGAATATTATCGTTCCCTCTGCTGATATTATTTCAGCATTGTTCTGTGCTCTGGTGTGCTTTGGGACCGATCCAAGGGGTACTGAGAGCTGTTTTCTCAATGTAGTTACAAAGTGCTGAAATGGGGCTCGGAGCAGAGCCAGCCGGCAGGAAACCCAGAACAAATTTACTATTGACAGAATCAACACGGAATCCAAACGATTAAAACTCCCTTTCAGATTCAGATCGTTCTGCAGCATCTTAAGAGTGTTAGGGACGCTGTCAGTGTGTGCTAAGATTATACCTTTCACACTTAGTGCACGGTCACAAAATACTATACAATTATACTTGGCAAAGGACGTGCTGCCAAGCTGAGGAGGACTTTTTGGTAAAGAAATAGCTTCTGGGCTGGAAGAAAAAATAACGTGAACATCTAGAAACAATGAAAAGAAAACAGATATCCCTAGTCTGTGGTCCCCCTTAAAAGCAAGACATTAAAAACCATACACATGTTGGTGCTTAGCAAACTGACACAGTGCTGGGTACGTGAACATGTTCGTTATATGAAGGAAGGACACTAAGGAACTTAAATTGCGTGACAAGAGAGATTGCAATTACAAAATCTAAAGCACCTACAAATATCTTTCCACGGTATATATTTACAAGCACAAAAATTAGAAAAATAATTTCTTACATGGTCAATAACTCAAACAACAAAAAAGACACACAACCCAGTTTAAAAATGAGCAGAGTGCTTGAACAGCTATTTCTCCAGAGAACATATCCAAATTGTGAAAATGTCCTTGAAAAGGTATTCAACATAATTAATTATTGGTGCAATTTAAATAAAAACTACAATAAAGTAACACTTCACACATACTCAAGAGCTATAAGCAGAAAAAGAAAGTAACAAGTGTTGACGCTGGTGTGGAGAAATTGGAACCTTTATGCATTGCTGATGGGGATGTAAATGGTGGAATGGCAGTGGAAGACAGCTTGGCGCATCTCTAAAAAGCTAAACACAGAATTACTACATGACCTGCATTTCCGTTTCTGGGTACATATCCAAAAGAACTGGAAGCAGAGACTTGAACAGATAGTTTTATACCAACGTTCCCAGAAGCAGTACTCACAATAGCCAAAGGTGGAAACAAACCAAGTGTCCATCAACAGATCCGTGGATAAATAAAATGTGATATAAGCATACAATGCACACTCCTTAGCCACAGAAAAAGAATGATGTTCTGATACATGCTACAACACGGACAAACCTGAAAGGCATCATGCTAAGTGAAATAGGGCAGATGCACAATAATATTGTATGAATCTACATCTGGATTATCTAGAATAAGTGAATTCACAGAGACAGAAGGTAGGTTAGAGGTTCCCATGGGCTAGGGGAAGAACAAAATGGTAGTTACTGCTTAATGGTTGCAGAACTGGAGGTGAAGTTTTGGAAACAGACTACAGTGAGGGATGCGTAACACTGTGAATGTAATTAATACGACTGAATTTACCAAAAATCATTAAATTGTGTACTTTAATTGTGTAAACTGTAGGGTATGAATTATCTCAATCAATCTGTTTTAAAAAGGCAAGTAACTCAAAATCCTTAAAAGAATCATACAGTTTTGACCAATTGATTCTTCTTCTAGGAACCTATCCCAAGAAAATCATCAGGACTACCTACAAAGATACATAAAAATAACTCTATTTCAAAGTATAATTTATAGCAGTCAAACATTGGAAACAAATAATTAGGGATTGGTTAGACCAATTAAATAAATAATGATGCAACATAACCAGTAAATTTATATTCTAAAAGAATATTTAAATATGTGGGAAAATGCTTATGATATATTTTAAGAGGAAAAATGTAGGACAAAAGTTGTACATCAATACAGGTACCAGTTTGTTTATTTGTTTAATAAAATGATTAGAGGTTTAATAATGATAGTTAAATGGAGTAATCAGGTACTATTTCAAGTGCTGTATGCTATAAACTTACTTAACTCTCACAAGAATCCCCCAATGTAAGTAATATTATTATTCCCATTTTATAAATACGTATATGTATGTCCAAAAGTTTATATAAATCCAGAGGTAACTTTCCCATTGTCCTGAAACCAGTAAGTTAAAGAACCAGCATTTAAACCCATGCAGCAAGCTTACAGTTGTGTTAAAATGTTACTGGTGAATTCCTGGTGATGGGTAGTTTTCCTCCTTATATTTATCTAAGTTTTCTAAAATATCTACAAGAACATATATTGCACTGTATAATTAAAGAATTAAAATTAAAAGGGTTTTCAGATGACCTGTATCACTGTGTGTTTAGCTATGGGAATGAGCGAGGGTTAAGTTGGATTCCACCTCAATTTCTACTGCCAGGTTATAAAGCAGAATCTAAAGGCTGAGCATCCTCCCCTAAACCACCAAGGACAAATATTCTCAGGCATTTTTTCCCAGGGATAGTCCAACACATGACTTACTTCTTTCACTTGGGAAAATAAGTACAAGTTATGCTTTTCCAACAAGACACCTGAAATTGTCTAATGCCACATGAAGAAGCAAGACCAGGGTCACAGTCTGACTTCCAGTGATGTCAAAAGACCCGTGAAGGGTTAGGGTAAGACAGGTCTCAATTCCCACGTTTACCTTTCCACCTGTAATCTTGGATGAAGCTCTTAAACCTTTTGTCCTATATCTTTAAAATAGGGAAAAGAATTCTGGCCCTGTCAAGCTCACCAATTTGAAAAGATAAAAGTATGCTGAAAATAGCACTACGCAAACAGTACATTTTCACTAACTTTATAATTTTAATTATATTCAAATAGCAGGGAACTGAATATACAAGAGAAGAAGTGTCAGGGACTGCTGATGATATATTCATTAACTTACACAGTTTTTTTTTAACTTATAAAATAATAAAGGCATAAACCAGATAATCTCAAGATTCATTTCAGCCTTGTTCCTTCAATGGGCATTTAATGAGCATTCGCTATGTGTGAGGCACAAAGCTATATACAAGGAATCCAAAAGGGAGTAAGACAGAAGCTCTTGTGTACAGACTCATAGTCCAAGTGTGTGTAAATGCACACTGACGATCAAATGCGGTGAGTTCTAGAACAGTAAAAGGTATAAATTGCTGTTAGTGTACAAAAGAGAAATCAATACTTTCTGGTGAAGCCAAGTCATAAGTAGAGATACAACTTCACAGAGGTAGTAAGCTTTTAAAGGATTCTTGGAGGAACAATTTCAACTTTGGAAAAGTTAGGAAAGGGCTTCCATTCAGGACTTATGGGAGAGCATACATGTGGGTTGGAAACCAGTGATTAAAGAAATGAAAATGGAATATAGCTAAATTAGGACAGGGCAGAGAGAGAGAAATCAAGGAAGGTGATTCCATAGGCTAGCCTATATCTTGGGGGTCTTGTAAGCCACTCCCCAGGGACAATGGAGAGTACTAAGATTTTCACTCGAGAGAGAGAGAATGTGATAAAGTCCAGGTAAAATCTGGGATTGAGCAAAAATAGGAGAGAATATGGGGCTGAGTCTTTATTTCTGCATCAGGCCTTTAATATCTTGAATATGTATTTTCAAGCTTTGGAATTAATAACAAGCAAACTAGCCATTCTAGAAGATGTCAAAACTGAATGTTGTATTACTAAACTATTAATATTCTAGTGATTTAAATGTTCTGAGGTGGGTCACAAAGTTATAACAAAGTTTTAATTAGTGATCAAGAGACAAGGCAGCATAAAAGCCTACCTTCTAATCTCCAAGAAACTTCTCTATTAGAACTACAGGCGGAGGTGATTTTGAGTTTATAAAAGCCAGTTAACTTCTGCTTAAAATATGTGTGTTTTGATTTTAAGCCATGGAAGACTTTAATAGTTAATCACACATATCTTCCCAAAGGGGTTTAATGGAATAGGACCTTAGTCTTTCCTGCTTTGTGGATGTGGCTTTAAAGTAAGTCCTGAAATACTTTATATAAACAATATTTCAGTATGGCTGTTGAAAAGGGCCATTTTCAATTCCAGCCAGAAGGCACTCCTTTAAAATAGCTGCAGAACTTAGAAAACAAGGAAGCGCTGCCCACTTACTTAACTCGGTGTTTGCTTTTTCTCTCCCCGGTCAGCTAAGTCCACCGCTTCCGACAGGGAGCTTGACGCCGAGCCACCGGTACATGCAGAAGCGAGGGATCCCCTGGGACTATCTTTTATAATTGTCTAATTGTCAAAATCTTGCATGGGGGTATTTCTGCAAATTAGAAGATCTATTAGCAAGACGAGAAAAATCGAAAGTTAAGGGGACTCCTTAAGGCAATGCTGAAGCGTTTAAAGAAACAGCAACTGCACTTTGTGCAAATATCTTTTAAGGAAAGGAGGAATGGAGTTTCATTATTTCTGAATAAGCTCAATAAAGTAAAACACAATTAGGGGGAACAAAAATCATTGCTAACGATTGGCTGCAGTTGCCGGGCTAATGGAGCAATTGGAGCTGAAGCTTTCAATCCTGTCTCAGGCCAGGCAGTGCAATCGCTACGACTGCGCCCTTCAGTTATTGAACAGCAGTGTAGACATTCTGTTATCAGCCTAATTGAATAGGAAGCAATGAAGACAGTGAGAAAGGACTGATATTTGATACTCCAAGATTTCCAGAGAAACCAAAGTCTTTCCTCCCTAAGTGTGATTCTATTTTACTATAAATCCTGATCTAAGAAAACTAAGACACCATTTCCTGCAGAGTAGCATCCTGGCAACGGGACACCTTCTGTAAGAGAGCTGGGTAATTTTACTGATATATAGCTCAAAAATACAGCTGAGCAGCTGAGAAAGTAGACGCTCAATAACCCCCCATCCTTTCACCTGTCAAAACACTATGAGGGTCCATCTAAAGGAAAAAATAAAAATATATATGTTAAAGAATCTGCGATGACTCATCTGCCAGAGTGAACGTAGCCAATGAGACACGCCATTGCAAGTAGCAAGATGAGTGTTTTTTAGGATAGGCCATTAAACCTAAAAGCTAAGGAAAATAAGAAATAAAAACCCGCTGTAAGAGGTGGCAGAATCACAAGAAAAGTTGAAATTCAGGAAGAGTGACTGCAGGAGGTACAAGTTAAATTACCCATAAACATTTTCTCTTTGGCAAAAACAAATATATATGCATGTGTTTGCCTTAGCAACTGAGATCAAATTAGAAATCTGCATTGTCTCAAGCCATGTTTCCTCTAAAAGATCTTTATATTAGTGTAAAATCCAGTGCAGGGTTTATTTTTTGAAAGCCAGAACATACTTGAGAAATATTGTCTTTCTCTAGGGACCAAAGGTAGATGGCATTTCTCATCAAGAGTCACAATCTAATGCAGGTAGACATCAGTTATGTGGAGTGACATTCATTATAATCGTATCATTTAAAACCTTCTCACTACGTCCCTGAAAAAGAACAAGTTAAACGTATACTAAAGTTAAGGCTTAGAAGATGGTTATTAGAGGAAATTGACAGGGTGCTCCTTCTGTTAATAGCATTTTATATTCCATACATTTCCAAATCATACTGCTACCTATTGACATGGTGACTTATTTCTGGCGTATTGGTAGTAATCTAAAGTGAGCCATGCTTTGCCTACAGTATTATAATAAAACTGGTGATACAAGTCATAAGAAAGTTAGTAAAAGTTATACCTCAATAATCATGCATAAAACCCTTAATAAAGTAATCTCTTCCCCAAAAGAGAGGTGACATAAAGGGTTTTTTTTTTTTTGGTGTGTGTGTTTTTTTTTTTTTTTTTTTGGTCTGTTTTAGTTGAGGTATAATTGGCATGTCTAAGAAGGAAACCAAGAGGAATGTGTTGTTAGTGATTTTCCAGAGAGTTCACATGAAAATAGTAAATAAAAATAGTAGTGACCTGAGTGATTGTGAATGCAACAGGCATGATGAGATGACAGAAGGAACAAAGACCCAATGTCCCCAAGAATAGTAAAAAAATCAAAGTAACCAAGGAAAGATACAATAACATTGAACATGTAAGCTGAAAAAAAAAGATTATTTTTGAAGAACATCTTTTGTATGCACATATTATAACCCTATAATAAAAACTAATATTGTGAAGAGAACCGTGACCGGTAGGGAGTGCAGAGACGCGGAAGGGCTGGCTGGGCTCACACGGGTGGCAGCTGAAGGGACTGAGAAACAGCTTAGTTGTCTGTTTTCTCTCGAAGTTCATTGAACTTATTTAAGATGGTCGTTTTTATTTTTGTCTCATAATTATTAGGTCTTCATTTCTTTAAGGTTGTTTCTGTGCTGGCTTAGGGGAGGGGCTCTCATGGGTGAAATAATTTTTTTTTTTAACCATTTTAATGTAGCTGGTTTTGGCTTTGCACTTTCCTGGGATATTATGACTTTTTAACTGGTTTCTGGAGTTCTCTTAAAGCGTTTTTAGACAGTATATTGTTAAGTTCGTGTCTCTGTGGAAGAACAAAGTGTGGGGCTTCCTATTTTTCTAAAGGATTGGGCTGGCCTGGCAGAGGGTCCCTGGTTTATTCTTTGGGTGTTCTAGAGGGAACAGGCTATGAGGCAGAGGCCTGTCATTCTTCCAAGGTTGTGTAGTTTTTGTATTTTATGCTGTTTTAGTTTGTAACTAGCCCTATAGAAATAAGGTGATTAAAACAGGGGGAAATGGTAGCAGGGCCCAGGTGTTAGAGTTTAGCCTTAATTGATAGGCTTAAGTAATTGAAGCTGTGACTGGATAGACTTTCTTTATCACCAAACCTTTGCTTCTGGAATTTTGCCTAGAGGGTGGCGGCAGGCAGCAGGACCCCAAATTGCTTTTCGGTAGCATAACTACTATTGAATCAAGATTAAAGCATTTCCATCTCCCTAAAAATTATCCTGTGTCTTGTTGTATCATCCTTTCCTCTAGCCCCATAGCCCAAGGCTACCAGTGATCTACTTTCTGTCTCTATAATTTTGCATTTTCTAGAACTTCATGTAGACTTTTATGCTTTGCTTCTTTCACTTAGCGTAATGCTTTTTGCGATTCATTTGTGTTGTTTTGTGTATCAGTATTTTGATCTTTTTTATTGCTGTGGATGTCTGTGACGCGATATTCTAGCGTCCGCATCGTTTAGAGCTGCGACTCAGAACATGGCGCGTTCCTAGAAGCCGCTTTCGGCATCAGTGGGCGGCGGCGCGTGGACTTGCAAGCGTGGGGCGCGGGACCAACCGACGCCACTTCGTGTTGGACAGTGGAAGCTGGAGAGCCGGGCTATTCGGACTGAGCCAATTGGTTTCCATGGATCTCAATAGTGCCAGCACTGTTGTTCTTCAAGTCTTAACTCAGGCCACCAGTCAGGATACTGCTGTGTTAAAGCCAGCTGAGGAGCAGTTGAAACAGTGGGAAACACAGCCAGGTTTTTATTCAGTGTTGCTGGTAAGTTGCTTAAAAATAGTTATTATTTTTAATAAAATGAGACACTATTCTATTGTTTTAAAAACCTACTTGTGTTGGTGGTTTACTTAGTGAAACTGATCCAAATGTTTGGCTGCCATTGCACTGCCATTTACTAATTCGAGGCATGGCACTTGGAGGACATTTAAGAGATGTTTATTGTTGGGTGAGTATATCCAAGCAGGGTATTGGTAGTATCTGCTTAGAAGGTTACACTGCCAGTTTTCTATTTTAGCCTGTAAATGCTGCCCTCAAGACTGTAAAGGAGGAAAGAGGAAGGACATCTCTAAAATCAGAGAAGGAAAACTCTGACTCCAAAAAACCTCCGCTGCCTTGCGGCATACCTCTTCAGGGGAAAGGCTAAGGGAGTAAACCCCGACAGAAAATCCGGAGCCGGAGTCCCTAAGGCGGTTTGACATTGTAGTCAACACCGGCAACTCCTGCGGCGCACCTGAAGCCAAGCTGTATTGACTTTGTCTTTCCCTTGGACCCTTCAGCTGCGAAGAGAGGGGGGGTCTGCTGCATGGGCAACAGCAGACCCTCCATATCACCCTGCCCAGGCTCTGTAGCTTCAGCTTCACTGGAGAGGACACTCCAGCGTCATCACGAGATGTCGACTCAACACGGGAGGAGACAGATACCGGTTATAAGCTCATCCGGTTGGCGAAGGAAACGAGCGCCAGGGGTCTCCTCTGACGGTGGGAGAGGTCATCGTACCTCACTGGACAGCTACCGTCTCGCCATGGCTCGCCTGCCGCACTGGGTGCGTGGGGATCAGAGAGGCGCCTCTCGAAAAGTGGGCCACAAAACACCCGCACCAGTTAATTCCAAGCAAACAACAAGAAAGAAGCCTCCGGCTCTTCGCCTCGCTAGCTGGAACATCAGGACCATGTGCCCCGGACTTACTGCAGACCTTCTGTGGATCAAGGGTGCCAGGAAAACCGCTGTCATCGATAGGGAACTGGCACAACTAAACATCGACATTGCGGCTCTACAGGAGACCCGGTTGGCCGACAACGGAACTATCAGAGAAACCAACTACACCTTCTACTGGCAAGGGAAGTCTCCGGACCAACCAAGACAGCACGGTGTTGGGTTCGCTGTGAAGAACACGCTTGTTAACTCCATAGAGCCACCCACAGGAGGCACAGAGAGATTACTTACCCTCCGATTGTCAACAACTTTCGGCCCAGTCAGCATTCTTAGCGCCTATGCCCCAACCCTCTGCGCCACCACCGAAGAGAAAGAACAGTTCTACCATGCACTGGACGAAGCGTTATCCAAGATTCCCAGAAGTAACGCTCTCTATCTCCTTGGAGACTTCAACGCAAGAGTAGGAGCCGACCACATGGCCTGGCCCACCTGCCTTGGAAACTTTGGGAGAGGAAAGATCAATGAGAATGGTCAGCGACTGCTTGAACTTTTGTGTCACCACGGCCTGTGCATGACAAACACATTCTTCAAGTGCAAAGAGATCCACCAGGTGTCATGGAGGCACCCCCGCTCCCGTCATTGGCACCAGCTTGACCTCGTCATCACCAGAAGAATGGATATTGGCAGCACCCTCCTCACCCGCAGCTACCACAGTGCAGACTGCGACACGGACCATGCCCTCGTGGTAAGCAAGGTGCGCATAATGCCGAAGAGGTTGCACCACTCCAAGATGAAGGGTCGCCCACGCATCAACACCAGTTGTGCCAGCAACCCAGTTAAGACCCAGCAATTCATCAACAAGATGGAAGATGCACTCGGCGAGGGAGTGGCGGCAGATGACATTATCGAATCCAATTGGCCACGTCTCCGCGACGTCATATACAACTCCGCCATTATTGCTTACGGGAAGAAAGAGCGGAAGAACGCTGACTGGTACGAGGCTCACTGGGAAGAAATGGAACCCGTGATCGAGGCTAAGAGGAAGGCCCTACTGGCTTACAAGGTCACGCCCACTCCCAGTACACTTCAAGCTCTACGGGCTGCCAGGAACAAAGTCCAGAAGACCGCCCGCCACTGTGCCAACACCTATTGGCTAAACCTGTGCAGAAGCATTCAGGAAGCCGCCGATATAGGCAACGCACGAGGAATGTATGAGGGTATCAAGAAGGCAACAGGCCCAATCCCCTCCAAGATCGCCCCCCTTAAGTCCAAGACAGGTGAGGTCATCACTGACCAGGAACAGCAAATGCGGCGGTGGACCGAGCACTACCTCGAGCTGTACGCAACGAAGAACACCGTAACAGACACTGCTCTTAAAGCCATCCCAGACCTACCAGTCATGGAGGAGCTAGACACCCCACCTACTGCGGCAGAGCTCGGCAAAGCCATCGACCGCCTCGCTTGCGGGAAAGCACCAGGAAGCGACGGAATCCCTCCAGAAATCCTAAAGAGCGGGAAACCAGTCCTGCTACAGCCGCTCCACCATCTACTCTGTCTCTGCTGGAAGGAGGGTTACATCCCCCAGGATATGAGAGACGCCAACATTATCACCATGTACAAGAACAAAGGAGACCGCAGCGACTGCAACAACTACCGGGGCATCTCTCTCCTCAGCGTCGTCGGCAAAGTATTCGCCCGGGTCGCTCTTGCCCGCCTGCAGACCCTTGCTTCCCGCGTCTACCCAGAGTCCCAGTGTGGCTTCAGAGCTGGCCGATCAACAGTGGACATGATCTTCTCCCTACGCCAGCTGCAGGAGAAGTGTCACGAGCAGCATAAACCACTCTACCTCGCCTTTATCGACCTTACGAAGGCGTTTGATCTGGTCAGTCGAAGCGGACTCTTCAGCTTGCTACGGAAGATTGGCTGTCCACCACATCTGCTTGCTGTGGTCATGTCCTTTCACGACAACATGCACAGCACGGTGTCCTACAACGGCGCAACCTCTGAGGCCTTCCCAGTCAGCAGCGGAGTAAAGCAGGGCTGCGTCCTCGCACCTACGCTGTTCGGAATCTTCTTCTCCATGCTCCTCCAATACGCCTTTAAGGACTGCAGCGAGGGTGTCTTCATTCACACCAGATCCGATGGCAAGCTCTACAACCTGGCCCGTCTACGAGCCAAGACCAAAGTCAAAGAGGTGCTCATCCGTGAGATGCTCTTCGCCGACGACGCAGCTTTGACATCACACTCCGAAGAGGGACTCCAGCAGCTAGTCACTTGCCTTTCCCACGCATGCAAGGAGTTCGGACTAGCCATCAGCCTGACGAAGACGAATGTTATGGCTCAAGACACGGGGACTCCCCCATGCATCACCATCGACGGATACACCCTGGAGGTTGTCAACGACTTCACTTACCTCGGGTCCACCATCTCGAGCTCTCTGTCAGTCGACTTGGAGGTCAACCGGAGAATCGCCAGGGCAGCCACAGTTATGGCCAGACTGAACCGGCGAGCGTGGAACAATTCCAGCCTCACTGAGAAAACCAGACTGCGCATCTACCAAGCCTGCGTACTCAGCACTCTCCTCTATGGCAGCGAGACGTGGACCACCTACGCAAGGCACGAAAGGAAACTCAACAGCTTCCACATGAGGTGCCTGCGACGCGTCCTGCATGTCGCCTGGCAGGATAAGGTCCCCAACACCGAGGTGCTGAAGCGAGCCAATATGAGCAGTTTGCATGCAGTTCTTAGCGAGAGACGCCTCAGGTGGCTCGGCCATGTCAAAAGAATGGATGCAGGCCGTATCCCCAAAGACCTCCTCTACGGCGAGCTAGCAGAAGGCAAGAGGATGACAGGGCGCCCAAAACTGCGGTTCAAAGACATCTGCAAAAAGGACATGACACAATGCTCCATCAATCTCAACACATGGGAAGTTCAAGCAGACGACCGCCTAGCCTGGAGGCTCGCGGTCAGGCAAGGTACGTCAGGGGCAGAGGCTGCGCGCAACGAGGAGGCGGTCCAGAAAAGATCGAGGCGGAAGCAGCGTCAACAGCAGCAACAACAGCCATCTGCCTTCACCTGTACCAAGTGCGGCAGGGATTGTCACTCCCGAATCGGACTGCACAGCCATTCTCGGCGGTGCAGATAGACTCTCAGGAAGCTACGCCATCGTCTCTCGAGACGGACGGCTGCCGACGGGGGACGGGGGGGTGGGTGTGAAGAGAAAATTATTAATAAATGATGGTTTTGCAGATGCTCTTAGAAATAGAGAGTAATTGCCTGTGAAGGAGTGAAGGCCACACTGAGCTCTTGGAGCTGTTCTTGAACACACGGCCAGTCTCCTTTCACTCCTGTCCAGACCACACCGAAAGGCAATGAACTTGATCCATTTTGTTGTGCTTTATATGCCTCCAAGGCTACTTTAGCAACTCAGCTGGGTCTCCAGAATATACTGTATTGATGGCTCTATTACCTTTTTCATTGTCTCTATAAGTTCTATTACTGGAAAGGAGAAAGCGGTAATGAAATAGAAATTCTCCAGCAGTGGAAATACAGACCGAGCTCTGAGTAAATGCTCCCTCCTCTCCCACTGGTCACCCCCCTGTGCTTTGACCCTCCTTCTCTATTATTGCTCCCAGAGCTGGTTATCAATAATCTCTATTCAATCCCATAAGGTAAATTGGAAAGCTAAGCCTTCTAGTCAAAGGGAGAAGAAAAAATAGGATTTTCAGCTCCCACCTCCTCTCTCTTCTCCTCAGCCAAATAAGTCCTACCACCCCCCCCCACCCCACCCCCCGTTCATCATCCTCTGGCCCAGCATGTCCCTTACTAAGAGGCCCAGGCATCTGGTAGAAAAAATAAATGCCCGAGTCTCCAACAATGTTAGGTCTTCCATTAGAATTACTCATTCTCCCTAACTCTTGAAATCCATTAATAGTAAAGGCTATCAAGGGTCACAATGCCTGTTTTTTGTTTCCTTTTCCCAGGAAAATTATGTGCATTCCCATATTGGTGGAAATCGATAGTTAAATATAAATAAATAGCCCCAGCCTCTGCTAAACGAAGGTTACACAATTTATCCCAAATATTTTTTTTCTGATAGCAACTATTCATTGAGAAATAAAAATAAATAAATAAAGTCATTACGCTGGTTTTCCTTTAATAAAAAGAAAAATAAGTAATTGAAGAATATATACATACTTAACATATATTAAAGGCAGTATCTATATACAGTATATATAAATAAATGGCAGCATATATGTATTTTTATTGCAAGCAGTCTATATTTATATCGCACCATTGCTGTTTCCAGGATATTTCCCCACTCAGGCTTCCCACTACTTCAGTCCTCTGGTTGAATTCCATCCCATCGTAATTACACCCTTCACCCCACATCATTACACCACAGGAGAACGCTGCTGCCCAGTCTTAATACCAACATTTAATCAGTACGTAGAACTCAGTGAAGTCCTATAATTTCCTCAAAATCAGCAAAGAAAGGAAATAAGTAGGTATGAATCACTGGTTTAACCATATTCACTCACTCATTCAGTAGTTGTACATCTGCACCAAGCCCTTTCCTATATCCTGAGAATACCAAAGCAAAAAAGTCAAGGTTCTGGCTCTCACGAAGTTTATGTGCTATTGGTGGACAGAAAATAAAGGACTGAGTAAACATAAAAACGCATCGAGTAGTGACACGGGCTGCAGTGGAAGGTGGAGCAGAATAAGCAGGCGAGGGGTGATGGAGAGGGCAGGAGGGGGCTGTCTCTCTGTGGTCCTGACAAAGGTCAGGAAGGCGGCGCAGAGGAGGAATCACATGAGTGTGAAGGCACCTTCCAATCTGGCAAACGCGCTCCAGCTTGGCGAGATGCCTTCTAAGCACGCTGCTCGTGGGCCCGAGTCTGGAACCTATCAGAGGCAGCTTCCAGATCTTAGCTGACAGTGAAAGGTGGCCCAAAGGCAAAGAATCTCTGCGCCTCCCTCGGCGTCCGCTGTGTATGCTTAAAGCTGCCAGCTAGGGTTCTGGAGAAACCACGTGGTTCCCATGGGATAGAAATGGAGAGCGCTTCCTGAGGTCCAGCAACAGAGCTCAGGTTCAGGGCTCAGGGCTCAGGGTAACACCGGAGTAATGGCAGATAAATGCACACATCTCATCCTTTCCCCGGGATACACATCCTTAGAGAGAAACAGCAGGCCACGGTCAAAGCTTGCTCCCTGGAGTCCAGGAGCCCTGACTCCTGACACATTCTTGGGCAAGTCATTTAAACGTCTGTTCCATCATCTATAAAACAGGGGCAATAAAGCTACCCCAAAGGGAAGCTGGGATGCAGGATTGGGTAATATTAATGGACGGGAATCTGGCAGAGTCTAGCCACATCATGAGACCTATATGGGATCATGACTACCAGAACTGAGACTGAACAAAAATCAGTGACAGAAAGAAAATGGAAGCCTAGAATTTTATTTAAATACATAAAAGTCAAATATTCCTCAAGCTAGAACCTAATTCTATGTCTCAGAACACTCTAATTCTAGTCAAATGAAAGAGTCATAACTTCCAACTGTATTCTGAAATCAATTTCTTTTAAAGTTTCCTTTACAAGAGTTCAGTTGAGCAAAATTTTAATAACAGTTTACAATGAGATGAAATTCCTTCCTTGATGAATTCTATTCCCTTACTATGCATGTGAAGATTTTAAGTAATTTGATCTTCTGACAATCCTATAAAGTAATTCTTTTTACTCCCTTTTATTCTTAGAGGAAAGCATCAAGAACAAGATGCTTCTTGAAAAGTTGATAAAATTGGGATTAGAAAATAAAACCAACAACTCACATGTCTGCTTTGTGTCCTGAGTCAGTGACAATAGTGGGTTGAACAGTGTTCCCCCAAATGCATGTCCACACAGACCTCAGGATGGGACCTTATTTGGAAATGCAGTCTCGACAGATAGGATGAAGTTGAGATCATGCTGGGCTTGGATGGACCCTAAACCCAATGAGAATGTCCTTATAAGGGACAGAAAAGGACACACGGAGACTGAGGGAAGAAGGCTCTGTGGAGAGGCTGAGAGTGAAGTAATGCAGTCACAAATCAAGGAAAGCCTGGAGCCACTGTAAGCTGGGAGAGACAAGAAGCATTCTCTTCTAGAGCCTTTGAAGGGAGTGTGGCCCTGCTAAAATCTTGATTTTGGACTTATGGCCTCCAGAACTTCGGAAGAATACATTTCTGTTGTTTTAAGAGACCAAGTGTATGGTAATTCATTGCAACAGCTGCTGGAAAATAATACTGTGATTTTCTGAAATATTCAGTTCTTTCTATGCATAACAATGGCCTCTGCCAGCCACATAGTCCCTCTCACGAAACCAGGATAAGACCAAAGAAGAGAGGATGGCAGAGGCCCTTTCTGGAACTTTGACCCTTTAAGGAGCTCAGTGGATTTAACCATGTTTTCTGGAAAATACTGTTGGCGCTAGTTATGTACGATTAGTGTTGACAGTAACACAAAACTAACACAAAACAAGATTGGTTCCCAGGGGCCAAGTTTCATCCATAAATTTCATTCCTGACAAGAGGAAAGAGACAGGATCATGATTGCAAGTGTTAGAATGGTCTTGGGAGACATAGTGGAAAACAATAAACATCGTTTTAAAAAGCTCAAAGAGGAGAATTATCTACATCGAAGCTGCACTGCTCCTGCAGTAATGTTTCTACCTTCCATTTAAAGACAGATAAATTTTCCATGACAGCTCTTAATAGCCTCTACGGTTATTCACTGAACTTGCCCTCAGAATTACAGAGTAATAAAAGGAGAATAGCATTTGACTGACTACAGGGGAAGGGTGGGTTTTCTCAATAAAGTGGCCATTTCATTTCCTCCTACATCCAAGGTTGTCCAATAAGGGGACTCCATGCGTCTCAGGATGGAGAAATAGCCACAAGGCATCTTATATCACTGCAGTGCGGTTGGGCTCCTTCATTTCGTTATCCATTGGAAAGGAGAGCATTTCTCTCACTAGAGACCACACAGCCATGATAGCCTAATGTTTCAATGAGAATAGTCAAACTTCTACTCTGTTAGGCTGGACCCTATGAAAAGGCCGAGATTCAACCATTTTAAACCCACAAAAATGGCAACTACACAAATTACAATCTAATACAAAACTGTACTTTAATTATTACTATGTAAGCTATAATTATAATAGAGGGATTTCCCTCAGAACCAAAATCTGGAAAACAGAAACCATTCATTAGAAATGTACGACTAAGTTTTGGATGTTTGAGAAGGGTCAGGAGCCACAATATGAAAACTAATCTGAAAAGCGTGTTCTGAAACATTCATTTCTCCATACTGGGTAGCACAAAAGTAGGTTTACAGGGGTGAGCATGCAAAACACATTACTTATTATCGTATTATTTTCCACCCAAACAACTGTAAACCTACCTTTGCCCCACCTTGTACTTTTTAGATTGTAGAATTAAAAATGAACAAATTCAGGACCATGATCACTTCCCCCTATCCCTACTGCCACTTCCACTACTGAGACCCCTGGTTAATCAGCAATTATTTAATAGTTTTTCCACTTCCTCTTGAAACACATCCCCAACCCATTTTTTTTTTTTTTTTTCACGGTAGTCAGAGCTATCTTTTCAAAGCATAGATCAAATGGATGAAGTCACTCCTGGCTACCAGTGGTTACCTTTGCTTTTGTACATGCTCCGGTGTCTTGGCCGTGGCTTTGGAAGCCCTGTGGGAGACACAAGGCCCCCACCAGCTTCTCGCCCACCCTCCAGCCACAGTGGCCAGCTCTCAATCCCTGGATTGCACCAACCCGAAGCTACTGACAGCGCCCCAGCTCTTTGCATGGCTGGGTCTGTGTTCTTCAAATTCCCTTTTCGTGGTTTCTGGGTCCACTCCCATCAACCAGTAACATTTTTATTTATCATGGCACCTTGTTCATTCCATAATGTTTTTCTCTATTTGTTTATGTATCTATACACTAGTTTCAATTACTTCTTTTATCTTCTGGGTCTCTCCAGTAAAATAATATCTCCTTGGAGGCAATGACCATGTCTGGTTTTCTTTAACAGGCTAAGTGACTAACATAATGCATGGCCCAAGTTCAGCACTCAGTAAATATTTTACGAGTAAAGGAATGAATGAATGAGTGAATGATTCAAATTTAGGAAAATAAAGGCTAAAAAAAAAAGACAGTGTTTCTAAACCTCAGAAGGATATCGCATTCCACAGTAACAGGCACCCAGTTGGCTTGCTGCCTGGGGCCATTCAATTGCTCTTCCTCTCTCACCACTCAAAGCTTCAAAAACTCAATACACAAATAGTAACCAACCTCGAAGTAAATCTAACACAATATGCAGGATAACTCAGACAAGTTCAAAGTTATTTTAAAGATTTTATTTATTTTTAAAGAGAGGGCAGAAGAGAGAGAGAGAGAAACATCAATGTGTGGTTACCTCTCATATGCCCCCAAATGGTGACCTGACCCACAACCCAGGCATGTGCCCTGACTGAGAATCGAACCAGTGACTCTTTGGTTCACAGGCCAGCACTCAATCTACTGAGCTACACCAGCCAAGGGAGACAAGTTCAATGTTTTAAAGAACCATTTCTTTAATCACTCTATCATTCTACTATTGTGTTATCCTTGTAGTTAAACTTCTTTGTGTAGCAGAGATCATTTTGATGAGTTTCCCCTCATGATCCCAACTTTAACTCATTAATTCTGTTATGACTACTTTATAATTATCTTCACATAAGTATTTATCCATACAATCATGTAATTGACCTTATTATCAATCAGAATTTGTTTTTCCATTAAAATTATTTTTAAAAGGTTCTCATATTAAACTTGATAATGGTAAAACATCTAATATAAAATATCCCCATACATCTCAGACTGAAACAAAGGGGAATCAGGCACGACCCCCTTTTTATAGGCTACTCACTCCCTTCTTCCAATCTCATTTCAGTCTCTAAAGCAAGACTTGAATACTTTTCAAAAATCTCACAGTTCTGTGAATTAATATTACCTGGAAATATTTACAAATCTAGAAAGTGCTTTGGAGTTCTAAAGCATGACTCACATAAATTACGTTTAGTGTCAACATTACTTTTCTCAATTAGAGATGTCTGAATCTAAGCAATGTCGTAAAGAAACTGATAACCTCTGTGGTATCATTCCAGTCTTTCCTAAGTGAGAAGAAACACCAAACCAAGATATACAATTGTTTTCCAGCATAAGTAGAGATTACACATGAATATTGTTTAGGTACAAGCACAAAAATAAGATATAATGTTGGAGCATTCAGAACAAGTGAAAATATTAAATAAACCTCCATTAAAAAATAGTGAATCCCAAGTAGAAAAAAATAACAGAAATTCAAAGGGCATTCAAGCATCACATAGTAAAAAAAATATTCTTGGTCAGTAGAACACCTAGGGTGAAATATATAGAATCAATAAGCAGATTTTTCTCAAATTAGCCTGATTGGGGAAATTCAACTTCCCAGCAGTAACCAAAAATAGGTTAAAAAACAAATAGGTAATAATTTAATTCAGAAGGTCACTATTAAATTCTACATACACCATGGTAACTGGAAGAGAAACGATGAGCTGGAACCAACCTCTCTCAGTGCGTTAATCAAAATTTCCTTTTCAGATTAGCTAGTTGTCAAGATCTCAAATAGACACCAAGTTCATTGGTGTGATGGTTGATCCTAGGACAAGCTAGAAAAGCCAAGTATACCCAAACCCACGTTCATGTCAAATATCACCATCTGACCAGGGCACCTTTCCATTGATCTGAACTATAATCTTAAAACCCTTGTTGACACGGGACTCCAGACAGCAATTATGGATTAATCTGAACTGTTGGAAACATGACAGCAACTTTAATCTAGCATCAGAGGGATCCCAGGAAGGGAAAGAAAGAGTCGGTACACTCGGTCAGTGAAGAGAGACCGAGTAAGGGATGAGAGAATGCAGGAAATGTTACGTTCAGGAAAGCAGGGACAATGTGTAGAGTGTTGAAAAGGACATGGGGTAAGCCTGAGAATAAACTTGGTGTTATTCACTGTTTCTTTAGAACTAGTTGTAGACACAGACACTTGATTTGCTTCTAAAAACATGAATTATGTATTCCCTCTAATAAAACTAATAGCATGATATGGCAGTTTTTAAGATGCACAAATGCCCAGAACCTTTTATGTCTTTATAAGATTCTACTAGAAACATAGCTCAAGAAACCTAATGGTTCATAAATTGGATATTTTCTTTTCTTTAGTACTATTTAATAAATTATGACAACATAATTGCCAATGACTCTTTCACAGAATCACAGGCTAGATAATAATATGACATTAAATTATTTTGTGGCAGCAGATTCATTCATCTAAATATAGAAGACACTTACATTAAAGATTATGAAGAATTACATTAAATCAATGAAAAAGAAACGAAACTCGAATTTTAAGTTAAATGTGATAGAGTCCTAATTTGAAATAAAAATTTTGAAATGTTCAAATTAAATCAATAATTAATCACAACATTCAACGAAGAATGAAAAAGAATGGTCCATTATATCATTTCTAGGATTCAAGATAATTAGAAAGCATTATAGTTGAGTATCTCATTACATTTCATAGAACAGAAGTGCATGCTAATGTCCAGTTAAATTACAATGCTGGTCAACATCATTGCTAGTAAGGAATCAGTCAAAACAAGACCTGAAAGGCTGCCTGATGATCTTTGTGCTTTCCAGAAAATATGACATTAAAAGTGATAACATGGATGAATCTTGAGAATATCTTGCTAAGTGAAATAAGACAGACAGGAAAAGTCAAGAACTGTATAATGTCACTCCTATGTGGGACATATAACGAAAGGCAGCAAATGAACAAATAGACAGACAAAGTCACAGGCCAAGACAACAGCATGGTGGCTACCAGAAGGAAAGGGGGGTGGGGAGGTAGTGAAGGGCAGAGGGCGTTGAGTGTATGGTGACAGAGGAGATTTGACTTTGTTTGGTGGGGACACAATACAATATACAGATTATGGACCACACAGTTGTTCACTAGAAGCCTACATAATGTATTCACCGATGTCACCCCAATAAATTTAATAATAGCATTAAGCGGAGATTTCCAGCTGAAGATGTGCAGAGGCCCACGGCCTAGGCTGGGAGAACACAGCACAAGCTCCAAGTTGCAGAAGAAACAGAAAGAGCAAACAAGCGAGCCAGAGGATGAAGTTCATTTGTTTGGCTGGCACTTCATGCGTATTAAGTAGACAGTTGGAAGCCATCAAATGGCATTGATAATTTTCCTGGTCATTTCTGATTTCAAAAATACATGATTATATTCGATCCTTTGCCTAGAGAAATAATTGTTAGATTCTTGGTATTTATATTTTGCTTACTATAGCACTTCAAAGGCTTAGTTATTCTGCTACAGGCTTTTAAAATACCTTAAACGTTCAAAGCAAGCCCATGATTTTAAATGCAAATAAAAAGGAAATCGGAGAAAGAATAATGAGTTTAAATCTAGTGTTATTTCAAAAATATACCTTTGAAATTGCTATTCCACATGAAAATGCAACCAGTTGTCCTGAATTAAATACACACCTGTTTAACTTTTCAATTTTACCTTGTTGCTTCTTTTGTAGCAAAAGGTGTTGCTTTTGAGCTATAAACTTCATTCTGGAAATTTCCAGAGGAAGATTTTTTATTAAACATTCACTTTAGATAGTCAGAATGTTTTAGGTCTCTTCCATATTAGAGAGAAAAAAGTAAGTGGGGTGAGAACACAACAGAGGGTTTCAAATCAGCTTCTTCATACGGAGACACGCATGTAACATTTTATTGGCTCCAACCAAATCGAGCCAAGGAAGGGCAGCACAGTATTAACAAAAGGACGTCTTTTTTCCTTCGGAGAATTGGAAGCTAGAGAAAATACTGGAGCATTGCAGCAAACAAAAGAGGTCCCACCATGATGGATTCTCTTTTTTTGTTTTTGTTTTATCACTGTGTTTTCAAACCAGTCCAATGAACTCTCCACCCCTGACCCTTTCCACCAGGCTGACCTCCTTACAAACTAATCACTGTAGGGCTTGTAAAAGCAAGTTGTAAACTCCACCAGTTTTCCAGATAACTCAGGAATCCTCACAACCGTCTGGCCCCTTCCCGACACTAAGCACTTGCACATTCACCTCTCATCCCTCTGGGCCAGGATGCCTCTGTGAGGTTGGTCATCACAACTTTGCTCCCCTGACTTCTTGGACTTTCACACAGATCTCAGCTGAGGAAGTCATGGGAGAGTCGTCTCAGAGCTGTGATGTGCCTGCAGCCTGTCCCGACCCTGACTATAAAGTGTCCTTTGATACTCACTCCAGGGCTGGGCTGAGAAATACTCCTTTGTCTTTTCTGGGGTTGCAGACTGACTTGCGGTTGTGGGAGATATTACGGATGTGCAAATATATAATAGGTAAATAAGCTTTTATAGGGAGAGTGACTGGTCACAGAAGACAAATCAAAACAATACAGCAGTTTGATCTGCCACTGAAGGTGCTTAACCGATATATATAATGTCGTCCGATGCTCTCCTGCTTTCTCAAGGCCTGTCGACGTCGCTGCTGTGACCTTAATGACATAGAGCCCTCATGGCATATACCCCGGTGGTCTGTGAGGCACAAACAAAGCCAAACAAGGGGCTCGGCAGAAATTCAGTGGGTTGTTTGTTCCCACAGACCGAGGCAGCTTTTTGAGCAAAATTAACGTGTTGGATGTTCATTATGTGCATCTTGACTCTGCTTCCCTGTTCCATTAGAGAATGCAACCCTGGACGCATCTTAATGAATGTCCTGTGTCTGGTACTGTACTAACTCAATTTTTTTATATAATTACATGCTTTACGCTATGAATCTGATGATTAAAGGAGGGTAGGTTATACGAGTTCAATGAAAGCATCCCATAATATCTTGATACCATGACCCTTCCTAGCTCGAGGGCTCTTGATCACGAGAACAAACACAAGGACCAATGTCTGAGGGGAGGGTCACTGTTCTTGCTACCTCTCCACATGTGTGGACCACATCTGCAAGCAGGCCCAGAAAAGCACGGCAGGCTTTCTCTGTATCCTCTTCCCCTCACCACCACCCCCAAAAAATAAGTGCATAATCTACTCTATAAATAACCAGGGCTGCAGTCAGCTGTGCTCCGAGGTAGCCCACCGTCTGTTACATATTTATAATGTACAAGCAAGCCTTTTAAGTTGTTTTCCTTTTTTACAAGTTCTGAGTTCACTCTCAAGAATGACTCAGAAAGATCCCTGGATTCATCCGTTATATTTTCCTGTTACTTTAAGGAGCTTGCAAAAAAGAAAAACGCACATTTCTGCTTCCTTGTATTTTCAGCCAACTTCTGCAGTCAGTCGCAGAGAAGTTTGAAAATGGACTGGCCTGGCTAAGAGAGCTGTGGGGTAAGAGGGGGCACCGCAGGAAGGGAGAACTCCCAGGCCCCCTGTCCTGTCGTGCAGGTGGTACAGCCAGGACAGCCATGGGGCCAAGCGTCCTCTGAGGCTGCCGTGGGGGTTGGGAGGGTGAGAAGGAGTCATTCTGCCCGGCAGCTGTAACGGGGTGGCAGGAGTACACTGGAAGATTTACGATCACCCACATTCCCCAGTTCCCTCGTACATGTGGGGGCTGGGGGCGGGGCAGGCAGTACACAGCAAGCCCCAGACATGCTCACACAGCCACGTACTAAGGCTTACCCACATCACACCACCTAATACCTAAGGCAAAAAGTTCTCCTTCTGCATATTGGAAACTACAAGTCCTTTGAGCAGTGCTCAGTGGTAATGGAATGATCTCTCGCTCTTAGCTTTGCTTTGTTATTCAATGACTGCACACAGAGGCAGCATCCGGTTTACCTCCCCTAAAACCACTGCGTTTTTTGCATCCCAATAATAGTCTAGATTTCGGTGTCATTCATATCTGAGTCAGAAGAATAATCAGGAAAACAATTTCTGAATCATTAATTAGGCCTGATATCATATTAGAAAGGAGCTGTGTTTTTTTGTTTAGTTTTTTTAATTTACAGAAGCCAGGACAACGTGGACTTCAAAGTGAGAAGTGGCATGTAGCAATTAAAGGAACTGGCTGAGAGAAGTGATTGCTTATCGATGAACATATCGTCACTGATTGGATGCCACAGTACTGCTTAAAAATAGGACAATTAGAGGGAAAAAATCAAAGACCGAATGTACTGTAACATAATATAATATCTCAGGACATAGCATTAATTTTGAACAAGGAAAAATATATATTCATGGGGAGAGTAAAATTATGCCTAAACTTACAGGACTACCGGTTAAATAAAAGCTGTGATTATCATATCCATACTTAACCAATGAAGGAGACAGACAGAAAAGCTATTTTTATTTCATTATCTATTTTTTACTTATTTTTCATCAACTTACTTCTAAAATGAAGGAGAGATTAAAAGACGTAGAATTACTGAGGGAGGATGACACTTATTTCAAGTTTCCAAATGGCAGCAAAGGCCACGCTAGTCATATTTAAGCTAAGCCACCTCCAAGCTTCCTCTTGTCCTTGCCAGCATCTCTTTCCTGACTTAACATTACTAGCAAGTACTCACCGATAGCTTGGGTCACCCCCACCTACCACCAGCACAATGAAAAACTATAGAAAGACTTGCAGGAGAAGATGCTCCAGACAGACACCTAGGGAGGCACAACTGTGAATGATCATACTACTCACAACTACCAAGCTTCCACAGAGATGGGAATTGTGTTTGGATGTGGGGAGCATTCTTTTTTATTTTTTTAAGAATGCATCCTTTTTTTTTTTTTTTTGAAATTCTTTATTTATTTTTAGAGAGAAGGTGAAGGGAGGGAGAGAAATATCAATGTGTGGTTGCCTTTTGTGTGCCCTCACCTGGGGACATGGCCCACAACCCAGGCATGTGCCCTGACTGGGAATCGAACTGACAACCCTTTGGTTCACAGGCCAGCGCTCAATTCACTGAACCAGATCAGTCAGGGCAGCAGTCTTAATCAGGACTCTTAAACCTAGTTTTGCTTCTATCACCAGCTCTGTGATCACAGGCTTTGACTACAATAAAAGTGTATAGATAGAGGTACTTTGAAGTCTTTTCCAGGTCTAAAATGCTGTACTTATTTCAGAGGTTCCCAATTCTTTATTCCAACCACAAAAGCATTCGATAAGTATGAACATGATAGAAGTGCTAGTTATTACTACAATGGCAACCATATTACAATATAAATATATCAAAGTGCCATGTGGTACACCTTATATTTACACAATTTATATGTCAAGTGCATCTCAATGACAAAGAAAGAATTCTGAGTGTTTATTAAAATCAGTAGGGAAAATCTGGAAAAGTTCTAAGTTAGACCCACTAGATCAGGACATCCTACTATGACCACTCTGAATGAGCGTCTAAAAGATCCCCAGGTGATCTTGATAACTGACCAGGTGATTCTGATGATGTAGTTATGGCGTTTGTTTCCAAAATCATAAACTCCTTGAGGGCAGCAACTATATCCTGTGCATCCTTAAATCTCTGTAGAGGGTTTGGGATATTCAAGGCATTCAGTACTTTAGCTGTCTGATGCTTAAATATCTGCTAAACATAACTTGAACATTTTGGGTTTTTTTTGGTGTTACTGGGTTACACCGAAAGAGAAAGGGAATATTCAATAAAGGCAAAAGGGTATGTTTATTTAATTTCATGTAATTATAAATACACAAAAACTGACCTCAGCTTTAATTTCACAGTCGGAAATAGAAATCAGGAATTAACTATGAAATTAGCATAACCTTTCAGTTCATCTTATTATTTTTTTGAATGGCTTGTTCCTATAGGCATTGGTTTTAACATTTATTTTATTAATTTGACCTACATTGTTAGCTTTAGAGAGTTTATCGCTATGGGGGACACATTTCTAAGTAAAAAGAGAGCCCCAAAGACAGAGATTCTCATGTAGGCACACACGGGTCGTTCTGATTTGTTTTTCATTATATTATTCGTTATTCTTCCTTGGCTGGTTGGTTTGTTTCTCAGTTGCAGTTGCTAGAGGAATTGAAAGTCAAAATATAAACTGATGTAAATTTGCCTCTCAATTAGTTCCCTATTTAGAGTTTAGCAACACTGTCAAACATTTCCTACTAGGAAACTATTAATTCTGGAAGCAGAGGCTGAAAATGAAGAGAGAAAGTTGCATATTATTAGTGTGTTTATTTCATTATGACACGAAATGTGCTCCTTTGCATTTAAATGGACAGAAAACCACCAAAGAATTAACTTGGGGTTCATTTTTAAAAAGTAAACATGAGCCTGTCCATTCAATACATTCCCCCCCTAAAGTCCCCTCTGGTGAAAACCAAAATCACTAGCACAAACAGCTGGGTTTGCGTGATGACATGCTGCCTGCATACCATTGTTTGATAGGTTTAATGTCACTTTGGTACTATTACACACCACAGAGAGAGATGTGGAGGTGTATCCAGCAGGGTGGCTAACATTCTGTAGCTAATCGCACACAGCTCCATGAAAGTACTAACGGAAGGATGACTCTGCATGTCTCAGGAGGGAAGAGAGAGAGATTTTGTTTATAGTCACCCATCTGTCTAGTCACAAGAGAATTACACAGGAGTACAAGCCACAGTTTAGTGTGTCCTTCAAGAATGATGTTCTCATTATATTGTCCATTCTATCAGCTTCTTCTTAGATACAGACTACCAGAAACCATTTCTATCTTCTTCATTAACAATAATAAATCTGATATTCTAAGCCCAAACTGAAGTCCTTCTAATAGTCTCCATAATCATACAGAGAATATTGTTTTGTAGGATAAAGGCTGAATTCAAGTAAAAAAAAAAATTAAAGTTATGGGAGAGGCAAAATGAAAAATCAAATGCCTACATTGAAACTCTCTCTGCGCCTGTTTTGTCCTATAACTAAAATACCAGAGGGTACACTAGCACACATCAGAAAGATCTAAAATTGAAGCTGCCTATTCCCCCCACTTTGTGGTTGGTTAAGTGAGGTTCGGAAAGGTAAAATCGTTTTTGCCTGAAGTTTGAAGGGTGAAGGACAAAACCTATATCACCTGATCCTTCGTGCTTATGTATCAATGTGCGAGCACATTCAGCTGAGAATCTGTTGGATGCATTTCTTGTCATGGTCACTGAAATCATTGAAAAGGCTGAAACATTAACAGAGCCTCACAGACCATGAGACAGAATGGTATAAAAGCAAGAGCAAGCAAACCAATAGTAGACAATTCATCTTCTCCAAAGGAGCACACTCTCTGTCCCTCTTAGGGCCTCAGAAACTCTACCTTGCAACTACGAATCTTTCTTTACCTATGGTATTCTCTGTTTGAGGGCAGTGCTTACCTCCCAATCACATGTTACGTGTTTTTTCCTAATCCATTCCCACCCCCCACTTAGAAACAGCGATGTTGGACCTTTTTCACCTCATGGGGCACATAAACTAATTACTAAAATTCTGCGGCACGCCAAAAAACACACTTTTTGCCAATCTGACAAAAAAGTACATACAATTTTGATTCATTCACACTGAACAGCTATTGCTGTATTGGCTCTTCTCATTTTTTATTTGAAAATCTAAGGGGAAAAGATCAGTGCTCCTGACTAAATAGTCAGGTAGTGCATGTTTTGCAAATTCTTGTGGTGCCCGAGCTGGTGTGGCTCAGCTGGCTGGGAGTCACCCCGCGAACTGAATGGGAGCTCTTTTGATTCCTTGGTTGGGGTGCACACAGAAGGCAACCAATCGATGTTTCTCTCTCACATCAATTTTTCTCTCCCTCTCTTTCTGCCTCTTTTCCTCTTTCTGTAAAATGTATAGTTTTAAATCCTTATGGCACACCTGTTGAAAATCACTGACTTAGAATGTTAATTTCTTAGCTGTCCTTCAGTGAAAGTAACTGAAATACTTTAGTTTTATGGACCCAAAGACATACTCTCCGATTTTAATTTGTTTCAATTGAATATATATATTTTTGATAAATATGTATGGGATATATTTCAAAGCCTTATTTAGAAAAATCATATTGAAGAAAAAAAATTCACTCTTTAATGTTGACACAAGATCAAGCAATCTTCCAACTGATGTTTTGACTGATTCCTTACTAGCAATGATGTTGACCAGCATTATAATTTAATTGGACATTAGCATGCACTTCTGTTCTATGAAATATAATGAGATACTCAACTATAATGCTTTCTGATTATCTTGAATCCTAGAAATGATATAATAGACCATTCTTTTTCATTCTTCATAGAATGTTATTATTAATTATTGATTTAATATGAATATTTCAAAATTTTAATTTCAAATTAGGACTCTATCACATTTAACTTAAAATTTGACTTTAGCTTTTTTTCCATGATTTAATGTAATTCTTCATAATCTTTAATGTGTCTTCTATATTTAGATAAATGTATCAACTGCCACAAAATAATTTAATGTCTGTATTATTATCTAGCCTATGATTCTGTGAAAAAGTCATTGGCAATTATGTTGTCATAATTTATTAAATAGTACTAAGGGAAAGGAAATATCCAATTTACGAACCATTAGGTTTCTTGAGCTATGTTTCTAGTAAAATCTTATAAAGACATAGAAGGTTTTGTGCATTTGTACATCTTAAAAACTGCCATATGACGCTATTAGTCTTATTAGAGGGAATACAATGTATGTTTTTCGAAGCAAATTAAGTTTGTATGTATAGTCTAGTTCTAAAGAAATGGGCTGGCGTGAAAGGGGTTTATGAAGAGTAAGCATCCACCACCACCTACCAGTAACAAGGCCACTCCGCTCTACCTGGTGCCAGTGGAGAGGCCATGTGGGGAGCCAAAACGCCCAGTCATCATATGTCATGCCAACACTAATCAAAAAGAAAGCAAGAGTGGGTACTTTAAAATCAGATAAAGCAGATTTCAGAGCAAAGAAAATTACCAAAGACAGGAAAGACATGACATGATTAGAAAAGGGTCACCAAGAACATATATCATCAATCTTAAATGTGTATGCATTAAACAAGAGAATTGCAAAATGCGTGAAACAGAAACAAAACAGAAAGGGAAAATAGACAAACCTACAATTGCAGTTGGAAATGTCAACAACCATCTCTCAACAAGTGGTAGAACGCCAGACAGAAAATCAGCAAGGATGCAGAAGAACTCAACAACACTGTCAAACAAAAGGACCTAATTGACATTAGTAAAACATTTCACCCAACAATAGCACTATACACATTCTTTTCAAGTACCCACAAAACACATACCAAGATAGACCAGATCCTGGGTCATAAAAGAGGAAAAAACTCAACAAACTTAAAAGATTAAAAAAAAATTCAGGGTGTATTCTCAAACACCAATAAAATAAAACTAGAGTTTAGTAACAGAAGGGTAACAGGAAAGAACCTCTAAAAGCTTGGAACATAATGTAACACATCCCTAGCCAATACTTGCGTGAAAGAGAATGTTTCAAGGGAAATTTAAAAAATATGTTAATTAAATGAAAATAGAACATATGAAAATTTGTGACACACACTCAAAGCAGTGCTGAGAGGAAAACATGTAGCATTAAACATAGACCTTGGCTAAAAAAGGAAGCTTCAAATAAAGAATCTAATTTCCCACCTTGAGAACCTAGAAAAATAAGAGCAAATTAAACTCAAAGCAAGTAGAAGGGAGAAAATAATTAGGAGCAAAATCAATGACATAGAAAATAGGGTACAGTAGAAACTGTCAAAGAAAGAAATAGCTGGATCTTCGGAAAGGCTAATGAAATGAACAAACCTCTAGCAAGATTAACAAAGAAAATTTTGTTGGAAGGAGGAATTTTCTTAAGAAAGAGACAAATTACCTATATTGAGAATAAAACACAGGGTACCACTTGTTTCTCTTTGCGATATGTAATCCCTGGTTGCAGGGTAACTTACACAATTTATGGGCTCTTCAAGAAGGGCTAAACTTCTTTCTTTTAGTAATTGACAAAGAAAGCTCCTACAGTAGGGATTCTGAACATGCAGTTCTTTCTTACTCAGATTCCACTACTGCAACCACTACTAAGCAATGACATGTTTTTAGGGATGATGAAATTTTAAGGTTGAAAAGTACAAATAATAAAGAAGCTCCCAAGGGTTTAGATGCTTCTTTTGTAATCACAGCACATTCCCAGCATGAAGAACAGTGTCCACTGTATCTTAGAGACAGTCAATATTTGCTAAATGAATAATTGAAGGAATTAAAAATTGGAAGGGGTACAAACAGTGCAAATTAAAACACAGACTAAGAATTTAAATAATGTTTGATTTATTTGATTTTAGTAAAAAGAAATTCATAAATCACAGCAAAAGTTATGGGAGGGGCCGAAAACTGGGAATGAAATTTGGCTAGAGAATAAATATGACATAAATCCTTGCTCAAACGTTTCAGTACCCCTGATATATTACAAACCTACTCAACTACATAGATTACAGATCACTGGCAATCTGCTCTATTGAATAACTCTTTCCCCTAATATTTCCCCCAAAAGTATTACAAGACTTAAGAGAAAATAAATTTAAAAAAAACTAATCTTAGAGAGGAGTGAACTGGAATACAGAATAAAAAGATTGCAGAAATGCAGGTGGCTTATTTTAGAAAGTTATGTGATCTAGAACAGTGATAATTTCTAAAAAGGAAATTGAGCCTCATTGAAGTATGCATGTCCTTTACTACATTATCTGCAACAGTGAGTGTAATTTGCACACATTTAATTAACTAATAAAACCCTATCAGAAACATCAGGTTGGGAAATGTCATTGGTGATAACATGCTTGTTCCATTAGGTTTAGGTGATTGGATTTTGCTTTGTTCACCTTTAACTACATCACCGAAGGTGCTGTCTAGCATGCTTTTGAATGTTTTTTGACTTGTTTGAAGTTTGTTGGGGGTTTTCCACAAAGGACAGAATTTACAGAATTCTCTAAATACAATGCCCTAAATGAATCATGATTCAAAGGAAAACTAAGGCACATAAAGGAAGCATAATTACAAGAGGGTTCACTCAGCCACAGAGTGTGTTCTGTCGCAGACAAATCAGGTTGCCAGTTTGACTAGAGATAACACAGTGTATCTCTGGTTTCACAAGATGAGTTGCTTTTATCCCTGTTTCCTGATATAGAACCCTATTAAAAGCTTATAAAGCATTCTTATGAAACTACTCTCGGAGACATTGTGTAAGTATAAACAATATCTTTTCACCTATAGTTTACACAGCATAGTAAGTTCTTATTATACAGTGAATCCTATTTTTTTCTGGACCTGAAAGAATCAAAGGAAAGCCATTTGTTCTCTGTGTTGTCACATGGATATAATGTTATCTTTGTCCAGAAAGAAATTTTAGTTGAACTTCCCCATGTGAAGAGATGGAAGACAATGCTATACAAAGTTATCTGTTCATGAACAGAGGTCACTAGCCACTTGCCAAGGCAGAAGGACAATAATTGTTCTCTTAATAGGCTAAAAGTTTCCCTGAACCTTAGGATCAATGTATGTATATGTATATTTTATACTAACAAATATGGTGTTCCTGTAGGTCTAGATATCATAGTTGAGAATTAAGGATTTTATGTCAACACCTGGGCTGACTAATTTAAAAGTCCTATTTTTGCCCTAGCCAGTGTGGCTCAGTTGTTTGGAGCATCATCCCATAAATCAGGAGGTTATGGGTTCAATTCCAGGTCAGGACACATACCTGGGTTGTGAATTTGGCCCCAGTCAGGGTGTGCGAGAGGCAAATGATCAATGTTTCTCTCTCATACTGATATTTCTCTCCCCCTCTCTGTTCCTCCCTTCTCCTCTCTAAAATCATTGGGGGTATCCTTGGGTCAGGATGATAATAAAAATAATAATAACAATAATACATGAACTGTAAAAAATAAAAATAAAAGCAGTCATATTTCAAGCAGGTAGCCAAATAATAATGTTTATTAAAACCCTACTGTGTACAAGACAATGTGGTTATTGCAGTGTAGTTGCTTCTGTTGTTGATTTTTAAAGGCGACATATGTGACTACAGAGATTGAAGTAGTGAAAGAGAAGGCTTGGAAATGAGGGTCTCAGGGTTCAATAGAGGGTCTGCAAAGCAAGATCAACAGAACATGACACACAACCAGATACGAGCAAGAATGATCCAGGGCAATCCCATTGCCAGTGACAGAGATCAGAAAGTCCCAAGTACTTATTTCAGGACAGGTGTCAGGAATGGATGTTGGGGAGGATGGAAGAAAGAAACCACAAGTTCGTTTTGGGGAATGAACTTGCAGGTGACCATGGGTGTCCTAATGAAGATGTGTTACAGGAAGTCAACATGTTGGTTCATGACTTAAGAGAGGTCAGAAACTAGAATAAAACATAGGGTGCTTGTCATTGACATGTGTGTGTGTGTGTGCATGCACACATGTGTGCACGTAAGCACACCTGACTCCACTAAAGGAGAATTGAGATGTATGTTGTTTTAAATTTCAGAGGTAGTTTATTTATATCAAACAAGATTCAATTAATTCAGTGTTTACCGTCCCATTGCTTGCTAATAGAATAAAAAGGGGGGGAAATACTACTAAATGTCATACCGCAGCAATGTGTAGCACAAATAATTAACACTGAAGAGCAATTTTATTAATATGTTTCCCTCATAAACAGTGAAAACATTAAAATTGCCTTAGCATTTTAAAAAACACTGACTTATCCACGCATCACTGTGATTTTCTTACTAGCAGCTCTAGCTATTTGACTTAAATTCTCCAGGAACTTTGCTTTGTAGCTCTAATTTCTGCACATGGTGATTAAACCCAACAGTTTTTTTTTTTTTTTCATTCAACAAGAGTGATCTCTTTGGGGGTTTTATTAGTGATATTTACTAAGGCAAAAAATCCACTGACAGCATTTAGTACTTATGAAATGTCTCTGTAGAGACGCTAGTAAAGTTTGCAACTATTTAAGAAATAGCCATTCATCAGTATAACTGATTCCTGACTGCCTTGATCTATCTTTTCACCTAAAAATGAATACTTGCTCTGGCAGGCTCAAGTCAAGGGGGTGAGAGAATCCTGGAGACTCTCATTTGTACTTGTTAAGCAATGCATTTATTTTAAAAAGAAGCAAAATTCTCAAAATGTTAACAGCCACTTGAGTACTCCCTTAAGAAATATTTACTTAGGACAAAATGTACCACAGTTGATTCCCAAAGATTAGTAACATAAGTTAGAACATTAGAAAATCCCTTCTATGTAAGACCACAAACCTTCCTTTATTGTAAAGTCCTAATACTTATTAGTTCAATCAATCCAATTAAACACATATTTATTTGGAATTTATTAAGTGCCTAAGAGTACTCCCAGCTGAACTCCTCATACACGTTTATTTCCAGGGTGTTTTTTTTGTTTTTTTTTTGACACTTTTAAAAATAAAAGTCACTGGGACAATATTTAACATATCTTTGCATCTTTCCCTTAAAGTTATTCGGTCCCTCATGTTGCAGGAAGTGGTCCCTCCCACGCTCATGCTTTCCCATGTATTGGGTTAACAGCCCTCAGTGATTAAAGACTCAGTCACAGGTAATGTCTTTCTGGGCATCAATACCATAAGCAGACAGTATACTGGATCCATCCGTTGGAAACTCAGGAGCAAAGGGGTCGGCTGAGAAGAACGAACTGTGCTAGTTAAACAGGGCGGCTCCAGAGCCCCCCACCTCAGAAAAGCTCGGCACAGGTAATCCGGTGAGCAGAGGCGCTGGGCACCCAGTGAGCTCACACAGCCAGCAGGTGGCTTTCTCCATGGTAGTTTATCTGGAGTGGCCAGTGGAAGGGAACTGGCAGAGATCCCATGGAGCTAATGAACCTCAAAACATGCACAAGACCACCCTAACAGCACAGGTTATTCATTGACCTTCTTTACAACAAAAACAAGGTTACTGTTTAACTCCTCATTCACCACTTATAAAGGCTTCAGAAGGGATCTCATCGTCAAGCCCAGATGGAGGACTAACAGTGCAGAACGAACGCAACGCCCAGCAGCGATTTACAAGGGAATCATCTCTGTTTCCTCTCCAAGTTCTGCCAGTGGTGATTATCTGCCTTGCCTGGCCACACCTCTGAGAGAACTCAGACCCGGGGACTCTGCAGGCTCCTTTGCCCTTCCAAAGTCGGGCTTCAGTGTCCAAGGTTTTCTGCCTGACCCCGGCCGCTGTCCCCATAGGCTTCATCCATCTTCATCTGTTAGCATTGCACAATCTTACTTCCATCTCAGAAAGGATAAGAGGCACATCTAGAAGCGGCAAACTCGAGATTCTTTTCAGTTATATTTTGTGGAATTTTTTAAATAATATTTTTTGCTTTCTCAACACATGTAGCATTTGTTCATTGCAGAATATTTGGAAAATACTCCCCAAAAAGGTTAAAAGTAAAGGATATATTTAACCTCCTGTGGTCCCCCAATGCAAAAACAACACTTTTTAAGTCTAGTTTACATTGTATTAGTATCTATAGAGTAATGCTTATTTCCCTACATAATGTTTTTCCATCACAGGCCAAGTCCCACACAAAAGGAAGCTCTTTTTTCTTGGGAGTTTGTGGGAAGCAATTATAGGCAAAGGCAGGAGAATCAGGCTGCCGGGATCTTCCTCACTGCAGCTTCACATCTTCGAAAAGTGTTGGGAACAGACAGAAGTCATGTATTTCCGAACATTTCCCATGTTTGGAAGTCTAGGAAGAAAACACCTCCTGGCTCCTATGGCCCAGGAATACCAGGCAAGTTTCAGAAGTTCAAGCAAGCAGAAAGGAGATCCGAATTCTGGTGGGAACCGTGGCCCCTGCTGCCTCAGAGCTAAGGGATGGGCCACCTGAGTTGAACAAATATAAGTCATGGCCAGATATCAGATGGGGTCTGGAGAATCGAGCCAGGGGTGGTCAGCAAGAGAGAAACCCAAACTGCCGTTCTCAAAAGCAGGACTTCAGAGGATACAATCAGACCAAATGCTCCACAGTGGACGCAGCACGCAGAATTCAGAACCAGAGCATCAGGCCCCCAGGATGCAAGACACAGGTTAAGGACCCCCACAACCCTCTGTGGAGACCCCTAAGTCTTCCCCCATACACAGACCTGGGGAAGGGAAGACGGAGAGGAGTAAGTGTGATAGGGAGCTGAGCTATGAACTTACTGGATAATCCTCCAGTAGAGAGTGTTTGGAAGTCAAAAGCTACTTTGGAAGAGAATGATATGACATCCATCTACCCACAAAAGTCAGGTTACATCCCACTTCCACCATCTCTACTTAGATTCTGTTCTCCTAAATATCTTAATCGTAGGTGTTCTGGTTTTATTCAGATACACACACACAGACTGCCCATTAGTAATCTCACATTTCATAAATCTATTATATTATTGTGTATGCACTCATGTCCTTGAGGCCCTGGCTGGTTTAGCTCAGTGGATTGAGCGTCAGCCTGTGAGCTAAGTGTCGCTGGTTCGATCTTCCAGTCAGGGTACATCAGAGAAGGAAAACTCTGACTCCAAAAAACCTCCGCTGCCTTGCGGCATACCTCTTCAGGGGAAAGGCTAAGGGAGTAAACCCCGACGGAAAATCCAGAGCCGGAGTCCCTAAGGCGGTTTGACGTTGTAGTCAACACCGGCAACTCCTGCGGCGCACCTGAAGCCAAGCTGTATTGACTCCGTCTTTCCCTTGGACCCTTCAGCTGCGAAGAGAGGGGGGGTCTGCTGCATGGGCAACAGCAGACCCTCCATATCACCCTGCCCAGGCTCTGTAGCTTCAGCGTCATCGCATGATGTCGATTCAACACGGGAGGAGACAGATACCATGTCACTCCTGAGTCGGACTGCACAGCCATTCTCGGCGGTGCAGATAGACTCTTAAGAAGCTACACCATCGTCTCTCGAGACGGACGGCTGCCGACGACGACTCATGTCCTTGAATTGTACTAACATTCAGGCCATTAGAAGCTGACCTCTCATTCTGTGCATGTCTTTTTCTTTTTTTTTTTTTAATTGCTTTTGTCACTTAGTCACAACTCTACTATCAAGACCTAGACACCTGTCTGAGCGCCACTGCCCATACTATCCCCCCTCCCCAACCCCTGTTTCCTTTGCCATCCATTTTGATTTCATATATTGGCAGATCCATGTTCCAGGCCAGTCTCCAAATCCCCACCACAACCTTATGCCTGACTATTAGGATTCTCTTAAGTGGTTTTCACTCTGGGGTTTCAATGAGCCTTCTGGTCTCTACTTTCTGCTCAGTAGGAGACACTCTTCATCCTGCTCTGATGTTTTAAAATTGCAGACAGTAGCTTCTGGAATGATGCTCTTTTTCAGAATCCCACTAGGAGCAAGAAATTTTCTGTACAGCAGTGTTTCCAAATTTCTCCTTTGAAAAATTTTCCTCTTCTCTCAATGACTTGGGGTAAGCAGTAAAAACTCTCTGTTTCATATAGGAGCTGAAGAGGGAAGAACAGCTTCCATCTTGACTGCTTGTTTTCCAACAACATGTTTAAGGTTTTAAATATATTTTTTCTCACCTTATTATCTATCATTTACTCAAGATAGTAAAGCATATAGATCCAGAGAGCAACTGTTCAAAATATCTGGCACCAGCTGTGTCAAACACAATGACATACGAGGCACACTATCCTGTGTTTGCCATGTACGAGGCTTATCCTACCTTACTCCAAATAACGAAGCATCCAGGTAACCCCTGACTCAGACCTACCACGTTGTCTTGAAATGTTTACTAACATTCTCCGTCAGCTTTTGAATTCACGTCTCCAATGTTTCAGAAACGTCCTCCATGTTTCCAAGGCCCTGCAGAATGTACCTAATACGATGGAAACCCCAGACATAATACCACTTCCATGTGGAACCTTGTTGCAGGTTGCACGCGCAAATGTGTCCATCTCAAATACACATTTATTATAAAGGCACACCTCTCTCTGTGCACACACAGATAGGTCTGTATAACTTGACTTTTCTGTCTTCTCATAAATTCACAAGCTGCAGCTTCACGATTAAAGTGCTCTGACTAATTAAGCGCTTATTACACAGTAACGCACTGAATACAGGTGGGAGGTTTGCTATGACTAGAAAAGTCAACACCTCTCCCTTTATAAAGACTCCCCACTTTGCTGGAGCCACACGATATAAAATGAATAAAGCTACATTTATTTTCCCAAAAAGACATGAACATGCCGAGAGAGGAAACCATCTTCTAAATTTTTTTTTTTCTTTTCTGAAAAACACAGATCAGTTACTATCTGGACCCAAAAATAGGCTGGGTGATGACTGCATGTTCCTACGTGAAAAAAATTGGTGGTTCCGATCATTATTAGTTGCTTTGAGGTAGATCTTTCCATGCAGCCTTTGGAGTGACGCTGCCCCTACTTAAAAGCCGTGGCATCTTCTTCACTTCCTCATGTCTCACCTTCCTCAGGCATGAACTAGAAGGATAATGTTGACTCTCTCATAGTGCTGTCATGATTACATGATCGAACACAAGGGAGCATTGACAATACACTATTCCCTCACTTATCACGGGCATTACATTCTAGACCCCCACCCCCACCCCGCGAAGAAGGAACCTTACATTTATTCTACACTCTTAAACCTACGTAAGTTTAACAACATATGTATACAGACTGCAAAATCCTGTGATATAGAGATAAATCTGTGATAAATAATTAAATATAATATTTTTAAAATCCTGTGATACAGTGAGGCCGCGATAAGTGAATCGCCATATAAAGAGGGACTGCTGTAGTCTCTGCCACACTGTACAGTCAGTAAGTGCTCACCGCTGTGATGAGGATCGCCACCCTGGGTGTCTTTCTACAAAGACCTCCGAGCTCTTCTAAGGTACACATGTAAGATTTCATAGGTTCTCAGAAAACATCAACATGCATAAGTTCAAATTCTAGGGTGACACAAAGAATTGTGGTATTCAATTATAGAATTTTTTTTTAATTTTACATTTTTAAGATAAAATACTCATTTTTTCCCAGAGACTGTTGTGGTATCAGAAACATCATCTGTTGCTGGAGATGGATGCGAGTATTGAATGCATTGATGCTGTTAGGAATCTATGAACTAATTTTCATCTCTTTTCTATTCACAGATAATCCAGGAAGGTAGTGAAAAATAAATGTCATTATTGTCCCAAATAACTGAAGAGAGGGGAAAAAAAAAAAAAAGTAAAGCCAAGAAGCACATTGAAGCAATTACAAAATTGAATAATTTTATTTACTGACCCTGTTTATTTAGGATACAGCTTTGTTTTAAACTGCACAAACACAGCCTGCAGTATTATACACATCATCCAGGAGCAACCTAAAACTCACACTGGCTCACAGAAACTCAGTACACAATGCAGGTGAGTCACCTGGTTATAGGGAAATGGAATAACCTGTCAATTTCACAGCCACCAGATGCAGGAAAGAGTTGATACACTACAAATGCAAGTAGCAGAAGGAAATTTACTTTCTTATTTCTTTGTGTTTTCTAAAAACTTCGATTTGCAGTTGCCACTAAGAAATCTGCGTAAAGGATTCATCGCATTCTCCTAATGTTGCTTCCCGAAGTAGCCAGCGACCCTGGATCTCATGAACAAACTCAGTTCTATATAATAATCAGACACATGTTTCATCCTTGCACCTGTATCCACCTCCCAACAAGTCAATTCCATGTACTGGTCTCAACACGATTACATTATTGACATTTCTCAGCTGAAAGGCTCCTGCAAATACCATCCAATTTTCTAGCTCTTTTGGAAAAGATCAAAAGATACACCTTGCATAGGAGACAAGAATTTATACTGATGCCTGTCTTTTGTCTTGAATACCAATGCCGAGGCCGTGTTTGCCTGGAGCTCAAGGTAAGTCTCTATGATAACTAGCTACATTCAGTCAACTACGGCTACTTTTCCTGGACATAAAATATGTTTGCGCTTATGAATGCTTTTTCAGCTTGAACAATCCTGAGGCAACAATCTTCAAGGCCTCCTAATTAGCGAGGTTGGCAAGCAAATATGAAACCTTGCCCTTGGAGATAAAATGCATGTCAGGCCTGAAAGGGACATGTCTTCTTCACTGTATGATCATGGCTCACATTCAAGGAAGAGTCTGCTATTATAGGCACAAAGACTGAAGTTGTTTTCAACAGTTCTTGCTGCAAACCTTGTTCAAGGAAATTATCTTGAACTTTTGCTCTAGTGGAGACAAAAAGAAGTGTGTTGTATTTCACTGCATATTGCTTCAAATCTAGGTTTCTTTTAATGAGCTAGAAGATTAATTGTATAAGTTCACCTGAAATGATTATGTTTTTTCATCCAGCTTCTTCAATGACTATCTTGCAACAAATAAGAACCAAATATGTTTTCTGTCCTTCTGATCTCTCTGCCAAGCCCAGGCTTATATCAACTGGCTGTAGGACATTTCCACCTGGATGTGCTTTGGCCGCAAGTGCAGGATTCAATTCCCCTTCCTTCCCTTCAAACCAACTCTTGTTCCTGGCATCTGGGTTTTAAGTAAGATACTACCATTGTCTCAGTCCCCTGCGTTCAATACCACTGTCCCAGAATCCTTCACTTTGGTTACCGCTAACTCAACCACTGCCCAGACAGTCGTTTCTCACATCCCAATATTTCTTTCCCCAATACTTCTCACATCCTCCCCCAATTTTCTTTCTCTTCCCCTCCCCCTGATAACCTCTAGCACAACTCCACACCAGGACCTTATCACTTCCAGACAGGACAGTTACAACTATCTCCCTGTTACCCCACTCTCGCATAAGTCCACATCCTCTAAATTTCTGCACATTTACCTTCTCAGAGCATAGTTCTAGTTCTAGTATTTCTCTGCCTAAAGGCTCTCAAAACAGCCTCTGGAGTTCAGAAACAATATGCCCTGAACCAACTCCCCATGACATGCTTGTCTGCCTATCCATACCCTGTACACCCCTCTCAGTGGTGAATTCATTTGCTCATCTGATGGGACCACTGAAATGTGCACCTTCCTCTTATTCTCCTCTTTACCACCAAAACCTTGCTTCTCATTTAAGGCCAAATTCAGAGGCTGCCTCTTCCATGGAAACCCTGCCTGATTCCACTAAAGTAATAGAACTGCCCTCGCTTGAGTCTGTACTTTGTCTTCTGTCACATCATATTTCACCTTGTATCACATATATTCTTGCCCTATCGTCTTAGGATGCTCGCACACACCATTCCCTTCTAAGCAAAGCCATACACACCTGCTGAAAATCGCTTTTTATCCCCTGAAAAATACGTTTACCTTGAGAACAAGGGCTTATGCCAGCTCAGCCCATGAAGGAGGAAAAATAAGGGGGAAAAAAAGAGGAGAATGGAAGAAGAATGTTAATATGTATCAATATATACACACAGTTAGTTTGGAAGGCAATGATGTGCCTCTGTTGCCTGCAATCAGCCTGAGACAAGTTGCTATGATTAATGACTATCAGCTCATGAAGCCTCCACAACTTTGTGAATAAAAGAGCTGGTCAAGAATTATTTCTTTTGAATTTGTTGAATTTACTATAACTTTTCATTAACTTTCAATTGATGATAACAGGGAAGGGAGGCCTTGGCTGGGTGGCTTAGTTGGTTGGAGCATCATACTGTGAACCAAAAATGTTGTCGGTTCGATTCCCCATCAAGGCACATTCCTAGGTTGTGAGTTTGATCCCTGGTTGGGGCATGTACTAGAGGCATCCGATGGATGTTTCTCTCTCTCTCCCTCCCTTCCTCTCTCTAAAATATCAATTAAAATTTTTTTTTAAGAGAAGTAGCTAGAGACTACTTACTGCAAGATCCTTTTAAATTGACTGCTTTATTCCATCTCTGCCCCCCACCCATAGTCTTGCCGTCACACAACAATCAGAGCAATCGTATTTATGATATAAACCTTATTAGGACTATCCCCTTTTCAACCCTGTAGAGGCTTGCTACATCATTTAGACTAAAATGTAAAGGTCTTATTAGGTCCTCAAGTTTCTGCAAAATCTGGCGCCTTTTTACCTCCACAAATTCACATCCTTCCACTCTTCTATCCCTCACTCCCATCTAGACAAACTGGTCTCTTGCAGACTTTCAAAAATACCCAGCACACTCCTACCTCAGGCCACTTGAATATGATGTTTCCTATACCTCTAACATTTTTTCCCAAGATGGCCACAGGAACTACTCAGTTACTCTCTTTATGTCTTTGATCAACCTTCCCTGACCACACTACATAAAGCTGAGCATGGAGCACACATACGCACATACACATGGACCTTCCAGATCTTACTTTGCTGTAGTTGTCTCCCCAACACTCATCACTACCTGGCAGCCTATTAAGTATTTATTTGTTTACCATGCATCTTCTCAGATATGAGCTTTCCACTGAAGACAGGGGCTTCATATTCAGTATCTTAGGCGCTCTATGAATATTGACTGAATAAAAGAATGTACTTTTAAAATTATCAGTATACAGCATATTCAAAAGACATTCAGGGGCACATACTATCGCATATCATTTTTGTCCAGTTTCTGTATATTTAATGCTTTAATTACATAATGAGACTGTAATAGACTCCGAAACATGTCACTGAATGAATTTCAGCATGGCGCTTCTAGCAAATCCAGTAGCGAGTACTTTTGTCCCTAAAGAAATCATCTCTTTTCTACCTGGCTTCTGCTGGGCTGGAGTAAAGGGCTGGGATGCCATGGAGAAGGACTCTGTTCTGGGATGTGGCTGATCACTACAAAGCTAGTGTAGCTATTCGAGAACAAGCTTTGCTATCCATACCAGATCGGTCAAATATAAACTTTGGTTTCCTCGACTATGAAATAGGTAAGACAGCATTATTTCATGAAGTTATTTTGAGGAATAAATTAGATAATGCAAGAAGAACTTGGCTCAGCACCATCCAACAGCAAATGTGGGATAACAACCAAATGTTGTGTGTAACTTGTGCCAATTGCAAAGCGTCTTCCAGTTCAACAACTTCTATTCAGACTAAAAACATGGGCAAAACATAAACTGGCAGAATTCACTAGGCTATATCATATTTAAATTGTTTGAAATGTTAGGTGCTTTGAAAAATTCTAAGGTAGCAAAATCTTAATCAATCTCTAATGCTGCACTATCCATATTAATTCATTAACTGCATAGTGGTCAATTTTAAAAACAGTAACATTTTTGTAAACACAATTTTGTTGCAACACTGCCACACCCATTGTTTTTACACATAATTTGAGGTGACATTCTTATAACACAATGTGAATCATTTTAAAGTGAACAGCTCTGTGGCATTTAGTACCTTCACAAGGTTGGACAACCATGACCTCTATCTAGTTTCAAAATATTTTCAGCTCCCGGAAAGGACATCTCATGCCCATTAAACAGTTACTTTGCATTTTCCACTTCTTCCAACCCTTGGCCACCACCATACTTTCTGTCCTTATAAATTTAATGATGCTAGATATTTCATATCAGTGGAAACATAATTTGTGAACTTCTGTGTCTGGCTTCGTTCATTTAGCACAATCTTTTCACGGTTCATCCACATTTTAGCATCAGTAAGCCCTTCATTCCTCCTTAGGCCCAATAGCGTCCCACTGAACGGCTACATCACAACTGGTTTATCCACACATCCACTGATGACCATGTGGGCTGTTTCCGCATTTGCCTGTTGCGAGTTGGGTTTTATGGACATGTGTGTACATGTATATATTTGGGTACCTGTTTTCAATTCTTTTAGGTAGGTACCAGGGAATTTCTGGGTCATATGGTAAATTATGTTTAACTTTTTGAGAGACAGTCCAACAAAAACAAGTTTTCGTGGTGCAGTGAGTTTCTAACACTGTCAATCTTCGTGGTCTCAGGGGTGCGTGTTTAACGAAAGGTAAAGTATTGCACAGTATGGAAGGAAATAATTGCATATTAAGTCTGTGTTTTCTTAACCTCTATGTAAGTGTATATATGCAATTAATGTTCTTTAAAAAGGCACTTGGCAAATGTTAATCTGGAGTATTAATAATAATTCTTAATCCAGAGTAGAAGCAATAATCCTATGAGGCACACCTCATCATTCTGAATTGAAGCTGAGATAATGCTGTGGCTGTGTCTCTTGAGGTTAGGAACCTACAAGCCAGCCGTGGACAGCCCTTGCAACTCTTTGAGTCAGTTTCTTTGTCTGCAAAGTCTGATGGATCTATAATTCCACAGCCTTACTTCAAAACGGACGTTCTTTTAATCAGATGGCTGTGAAATATGAAACGGAAAATTAATCAATGTCACATAAATGTGCACACACACACGCACGCACACACACGTTGTTTAAGAAAAAAAAGGAAATGTGGGTAACAACTATTTTTGACTGCTAAAACATGTCTAAGAAAGTCACTTTAAAATAACCACCTTTTTAATAGTGTTTATGCACTTGGTATGGTAGCAAAAATATGTTTCAAAAATATCATTCTATAATCCCTCAATTAAATTATGTATCATGATTCATCTTATATTTTTATATCAAAATGCCTGAGATATTAATTACTGAGATTATGATAATATTAGTCCATTTGTTTAACTGCTACCACTATTATGAATGCAATGAAATTGATATTCTCCCTTGTGGGAATGGCAGTTGCTATATTTTTAGATTAGCTTAACATAGTTACACTAAATTTTTAAGGTATAATAACATAGTTTTATTATAGGAAATGTCTTTTTACTTTCTATAATATATGCAATTTTGCTGCTACCAAAAATTCCATTAAGACATATGTTTATCATTGTTTTGTTTTACTTTATCACAAAGAAGTTCTTGATCTAAGTTTCTAGGATTTGGCTACACTTCAGACTTCACTCACTGCTGTCTGTCTGTGCCTCTAAATGTGTGTCTATGCATGCGATTTTGTGTCTTCACCTGAGAAGCAATAAAAAGATTACAGTAAGCACAACTCACAAACCAGTGCGGCACCCCTCACCTAATGCAGCAATTTTCAACCTTTTTCATCTCCTGGCACAGAAACTAATTTCTAAAATTCTGCAACACACCAAAAATATATTTTAGTTTTTGCCGAGCTGAAAAAAAAGAAGGTATAATTTTGACTCATTCACACCGGGCAGCTATTGCTGTGTTGGCTGCTGTCATTTTTTTTGTATTTGACAATCTAAGGGAAAAGAGGTCAGTGGCCCTGACTAAATAATCAGATATTGCATGTTTTAAAAATTCTGCAGCACACCATTTAAAAATCACTGACCTAATGGATTCATTTAAAGTCAATGTGATGGTCATGGCTGTGAAGGTAGGTTCACATCTTCATACTGTTTTAGCCTTTCTCATGAGGTTTACAGCCAGAATGTATAAATAGAGATCGAGCTACTTGAGGTTCTCTGGTCTTAATGTAAAGTATTCTACAATGCAGGTGTGATTAGCATAGATTCCAGGAGAAATGAACTGGTAAAATTCTGAAGGTCATGACCTATTTTGGATCCTGAAGTCCAGAACCATGTTGCTAGATTAAAAATAGTATAAGTCAATACTTTTGGAATTATGTAAGGAAGGGTGTGGTTTAGAAACTTTAACCAAAAGTATTTAATTGTGCTTTAGTTATTAAGAAATTTGAGGGTTTATTTTCTTTTAAACAAACATACAAACAAAAAGAATCAATTATGATTTACACTTATGTTCTAGTTCACTGAACTCAGCCTATGTCTTCAACTATAAAATGTCACTAAAATAAATACTCTCTCATAAGGTTATCATAAAAATTAAAAGAAAATGTAAAAACACTCGTCAGCAGCCGTCCGTCTCGAGAGACGATGGTGTAGCTTCTTAAGAGTCTATCTGCACCGCCGAGAATGGTTGTGCAGTCCGACTCGGGAGTGACACGGTATCTGTCTCCTCCCGTGTTGAATCGACATCTTGCGATGACGCTGGAGTGTCCTCTCCAGTGAAGCTGAAGCTACAGAGCCTGGGCAGGGTGATATGGAGGGTCTGCTGTTGCCCATGCAGCAGACCCCCCCTCTCTTCGCAGCTGAAGGATCCAAGGGAAAGACGGAGTCAATACAGCTTGGCTTCAGGTGCGCCGCAGGAGTTGCCGGTGTTGACTACAACGTCAAACCGCCTTAGGGACTCCGGCTCCGGATTTTCTGTCGGGGTTTACTCCCTTAGCCTTTCCCCTGAAGAGGTATGCCGCAAGGCAGCGGAGGTTTTTTGGAATCAGAGTTTTCCTTCTCTGATGTGCCCTGACTGGAAGATCGAACCAGCGACACTTAGCTCGCAGGCCGACGCTCAATCCACTGAGCCAAACCAGCCAGGGTAAAAACACTATAGTGTAAAAACACTATAACATATAGAATTACAATAAAATATTAGTGAGCATTTTTTCAATCAGTTAGCATTTAAGCCAATAATTGACATAAATTATATACTTACCTAATGGCTACTGAACTTCATTAATTAATATTCATTTCATATTAGTTTGAGTTCAAGTCATCTTTGATTTGGGCATAAAAATATTTGCAATATATTAATATAAAGAAGGAAAACTTAAAACTGCTGTCTGATTAAACGGACATTAATACTAAGATGAGAAAAGAGAAAAGCCACTCAATTTAAATTATTATTTTTTCTGTACAAAGTGATGAAGCATCTTTTCATAACATAAGTGTTCTGAGAAGATTGGTACATAGCAAAGTATTTAACCAAAACTTTTTAAACATGTTCCTTTGAAAGTTTTTAAACTTTGGCATATTTCCATATCAAATGTATCAGTATAAATACTCTGCATGGCAAATTAGTCATACACAGAATTTAATTTAAAATAACCATCTTAAATGTTTTTCTAAGGCATTACACATTTTCATATTCAACATTTAGTGTAGCCTGCAGAGAAGGAGCCAATCTATTCCATGAATAAGGCTATTTTATGAATTTGTGCATGAAGCAAAATCAGTTTTTCTGAAACTAATTAGCATTTAAAACAGGACAGATTCTTGAAAATCTCCTTCATATCATATTTGTCAGTGGCACAATTTTGCAACTTTTATGGGGGAAAACATCCTAATAGGTTCTGAAGACTGCAAAGATCAAGATACTCCCTAAATTCTGGCAAAAGATTCAAATAACTAATATCTGCTCCTAAATTGAGAACAATTATCAATGCATATTAGTGAGGACTTTATTTCTCTTCTAAACTATAATAAAGACTCAGATTATCCTGATGTGAGGAATATCACCTATAGACAGACTTCATGTTACATCTTAAAACATTTCTCTGCCAAGGACTTGGTCACTGCGAAATTGAAGCTAATGCTTTGATGGTGACTGACTGGGAGCATATTCAAGCTGAATGTTATTTCAGACACAAAACAGTGGCATTCGTGACCTGTGCATTCTCTACAGAGGAAAAAATCCCCCTGTGTTTGTGACTATACTCATTTATACTAAGCCTAAAGGAGAAAATAACAGACCAAACCAAGAAGAAATGTGATTCTAGCTTCTGTTCATTAAATTTCTGTGCTGCAAGAAGAAATAAGAAGTTAGCATGACAGAATGTTTTATCCAACCAAGGTCTGGTTTTAACTTTATTTATTTTGTAGTCTATCAAAAATGTCACTAAAAGACAAAATAGTTCCTAAAATGCTTTGATCAGAACTGCAAGGAGCAGTTTTTGTTTCTGAAATTGTGTCTGGGCCCCCCAGGGCCAAATACATCCAATCATATGAACACTAGTATCATTTGCAGCGCCTGACACTCTAATCAAAGGTAGGGGCACAGTTAACCTCATATTCCGCATCTGTGAGCAAAATCTTTCCCAAGAAATAATTAATGCAAGGAAGATGCCGGAAGGATTCGAAAGGCGGAAAAATAAGGTATTGAAAATGAAGCCTGTAACTACTAACTATAAACGGTTTCTATCTGTTACAAAAATTCACCATTTCCTTGAGAAAACATTCAAAAAGGATTTTTTTTTCTTTCTCAGATATAACTTTCTTTAGTTTAATACAGTGGTTTGTCTCTAATAATGCTGAGCTTTTAAATTTACTGGCAACTAGAAGAACAGACTACAGATTTCTCAGATTGGCCAATGAGTACCTACGAATTGAAGACTACATCACTGGAATTCTTTGGCTCACCTTCTTGGACCCGAAACCCATGTTCCTTTTTTGTGTCATTCACAGGAGAGAGTTCATCAATTTATATTAAAAAGCATCATGAAAAACAAACAAAAACAGTCCCGTGGTCAAAGGGGTTGCACAAAGCCTGGATTGAACAGTCCCAGGATGTGGCATCCACAGGACATTTCAGAACGTTTAGCTGGGGAGGGAGGTGTGCACACCGAAGAGAAGAGGCCACACTTCTCCCCGCACTGGGTCACTCACAGGACCTCACTTTTGTGCGGTGGATCTCAGTACAGCTCATTTCAGAAAGCCCTGCAAAGGCTGCCTACTGTCCACCCAGCAAAGTTTCTGGTGGGACTCAGTCCTTCGGAGCATTTGCAACTTTCCTATAATCATCTCTCTCTGGGTGAGCCCGAAATACAACAGGAGGGTTAAGTTAGGATCCCGGAACTAAAAATATCAAAGATCAAAGTCCAGGCTGCAGGATACAATTCAAATGGATCACTGAAAAATAAAAAGTAGAAGAAGAAAGGAAATCTATCATACCTGGCAGCATTTTATGAGGGTGGCCACTGGTATGGGGGAGAACCAGACTCTATGTTGGGACACCCCCAGTGTTCAGTAAGCAGTGTCCTGCACCCCATACATGACAAAAACAACTGAGGAGCATTTGTTGGTCACTGTAATACCAAAGACAACGCTAAAACCCTTTCTCTCACCACATATTGTATGGCAGCTACATGCATTCACATTACAAAGTATTTGTTAATGCATTTGCAATATCTTGAAAAATCAGGAAGGCAATTAAACTTAAAAAATATGTCACCACAGACCTTGAAGATGGCTAAGCATAATATAATTATTTCTTCCTGACCCAGCTGTGTCAGCAGAAGTAAGTCCAACATAGGTCAGCTATTTTGTCTAATGAAATATAAGGCCATTTCATAAATTAGTTAGGAATGTAAAGAATTCAATTTGTTCACACATATTTTCATAAAAACTTGATGTGAACTCTTCTTTCACTCATTTGATGCTTCTGTAAGTCCTCTCCCATATGTGTTCAAGAAGAATTATGACCAAGAGAACATTTGCTATCGATGTCATTGTGTCCCCTTTTCAGGATAATAAATTAACAATATCATTAATCTATGCCTAGTCAACTGAATGGATAAGTTGGTGATATTAACAATTGGTAAAAATGTAGCAACGTTATAGAAATAGAGCAATAGTGCTGATCAGCTGTAGAAAAAAATAAATGATCAATAATGGATTTATTCTATTTCTGTGAGACAGGCTGCAGGTTTCTAGCTAAAGCATTAGAATGAAACTCAGTTTTGTTTCCACGTTTAATACTGGTTTTCATTATGACCTTGAATGACACATTTAGTTTATATCTGTTGATTTTACAATCTGAAATAAAGATCATTACTTCCTAGTATGTCAAATGAGTGTTACAAAACATGTTTTTTTTAGGAGCTGTCCTGAAAAATACTAAAATGCATGTGGACAAACATGAGTCCTTCCCAAAGTTGCATTTATTGCATCACTAAATATACCTATATAATCTTATATACTATACAGTAACAAAGTTTAACAGAGCAAAGCTTGAACGTTTCCCAAGTAAAATCACACTATGAGACAAAAACCCATGGAGAACTTTTATGGTAGATTCAATTTCCATTTCAGTCCACTATTTTAGTCCTTTTTCCTTATTTCTTTCTCATGGTTGTCCTCATCCAGCCAAACATACATTCCTGTATCCATTCAATCCATCCAAACTCATTTACATACTACTTTAGGCACTGGGCAATAAAGAAGAACAAGGTACATGTTTTACCCTTCAGGGAGGGCACAAAAGGCAAAACATCATTCCTTAGTATCCCTAAAGTCACAGGGTACCTCACTATCACTTAATGGTCCTAGGCACACTTAATGCTGAGGTGACTATAACAATAGGGATTTTACACCACAGACAAGCCACCAGATGAGCGTCTTTGGTTTCACTGGGTACACTGGGATTCTTGTCTACATGCCTACCAACTTCCTGAAGGCTAGGAAGGATCCGGGCGATTTTAAATAGAAAACAAATTTTAACTGATTTGGCTTTACATTTATCCATCTATGCTTTACTGCACTACCTGCCCAATTGCTCCGATTAGATCCTTAAAGAAGTGCATGGATGTAAATGGGCATCATAGATGTCAAATTTGGTGTGTTTCATTCTTCAACCCTTCACCTTCTCTTTAAAACTTAATGAAAAAAAAAAAAATTAACTGCAGTACTCTTACCACAAAGCACTTTGATCTGCAGTGATTTACTTAGCAACAATCCAGCTTCATTTGTATGGCACTAAAAGCAGTCATCCCATACGGCTTTCTTAATCAACTAGCCCAGCAGCTTTCAATAAAGAGATTAACTATGGAATTTTAAAAGGGCACGCTGGTCAGTCCATTCTTATAAATTCCACATGAACCAGTCTCGCAAACTATGTTGAACTTTTCTTTACCTCACTGAAGAATTCTCTCACATCCTCAGATCTCAGTGAACATACCAGACAAACACATCCTAAGCATTTCATTCTTTTAGACATCTTGTACTGGTGAAATGCTTTAAAGCCATGCGCAGTGTGGCAACATTCAAAAAGGCAGGCTTATGATAAACTTTATCTAAAAGAGTTTAATTTCTAAAATGCCAAAGAAAATGCATCATAACCTAATTTTACCAACAAAATGGCCCTATTGAATGTAATGTGAAGTGCTTTTCAAAGCTCCAGTGAATTACTTTGCTCCCTTTCTTGTAAAAGTGATGTAAACATATTATGAAACCTATATATATTATTAATTTTAGGGGAGCAGGTGTGTATGTAGTGTTTAAAATTCTAATTTTTATATGTTCACATCTTTGGTGTGTTTGGTACGAGATGCTCTTTAAGGACCTGACATGTGGAGTAGGCTCCATTCCTTTCATAGTATAAAACAGTGGTGAAATACTAGGACAATCGGGCAAAATAACAACATAAACAACAATAACCTCAATAATAACTATGAAAACCATAGCAACAAGTACACATGTGCCATGTGCTTCTGTCTTATTCACACACATTACCTCACTGACCTTCTCTCTACAACCCTATGAAATGGTTTTGCTTTCAATTTGCAGATGAGGACACAGGACCCAAAGAGACTACACAGCTGGTCCAAGGTCATACAACTAGGAAAACGGTTAGGACAAACTGCTGAGAGTACAGGTCCGACTCCAGAATCCCTGCTCTGAAAACCACTGGTCCCCAAACATTTTGATCATATATCTCTGTCAGTGAAATCACCAGAGCATGTAACATCAATGGATGCATTTTCATAAACTGTGTTCATTCCCTACTCTGCAAATATTTCATGTCTATTTAAAAAGAGGAATAAAAAGGCATGATATCAAAATAAATATAATGGGACTGCCTACGAATGTCCTACAGGGGTGTACTGTACACTCCACTTTAAAGATACTGCTTTGGGTATAAAAGAAGTAAAGGTCTTTACCACTTTTCCCAACTGCCTAGAAAAGAGGCTTGAGAAATAAGTCAGTTAATCATTAACACGTAGAATGTAAAGGTGACCATTCATTACTAATTCTGAGTGATGCTGCGGGTTACTTGGCTCATTCAGTTCAAAGTCAGCGGCCGCAAGCAGGAAAGCAATGAGGTAAAAACAGCAGACAAAAACGCTTAGAGATTGTCGGGCTTTGGAGTCCTGGCAATTACTGAATTAAATGGTCCCATTCAAGAGTGGGAACAGGGCCGAAAGTGGACAGGACAGGCTCTATAATGAATAAGCCACAATATGGATCCAGAGAGCAAGGTTGTGGAGGAGGTAATGGAGCTCAAAAACGATGTAACCGACTTTATTGATGAAACCAGAGACCTGGAAAATAGGGACTGCCAGGCTAATCTTAGATTAACTGGTTTTCCTCAAGGGACATATGGAAGCAAACACCTGGCAGGCTTGGGAGTCTTCAGAGGGGGGACAATGGAAGCCAAGAGGAAGCATGTCCTGTCCCTCAGGCTCTCTGATGGTAGCACTGCTGAAGATACCCCTGCTCCGCCCCAGCCCAGCCCACTCTGCACAGCGTTCCCCTCTTTGCGTGTATTTGCTGTTGAGAGAACAAAGTGGCTGGACCACGCTGACCACAGAAGAACAACAAAGATGAAAAAGTTTGAATGGCCTTGATCCCTTCCAGGGTGGAAAGTGGGAACCAGAGAAGCAGGCTTCCGGCTTGGTTACTTAGATACGTTGCCCCGAGATGATTTTTCTTTCTGTGGCTTATCATCAGACCATATAGCTAGACAGTGAAAATTCAGTAAAAGTCATCAAATCCTAATTGGTCACATGGTCTGTGCAAGGCCCTGCTGGCACCAGAAACTATTTGAAAAGCATTCAGGGAAGAGGCAATAAAACCCTTGAGATGCAGAGTGAGGACAAGAGGTAAAATATCAAAAGGAAGGAACAAACAAACGATCAGAAGGACAAAGGACGGAGCATTAGGCAGCCTTTGAAACGAGTGTAATTTGTGCCAGGCAGAGACCAAAGGGGTGGGGGAGATACTTCTCAACAGGAAGAACCCGAGGAGCAAAGGTGAAAGGGGTGGAAGCAAAGGGTTTGTTGAAGAACTGTCAAGCTGTCTAGGTCAAGTTGGCATGGAGAGACCTTCTCGGAGATTAAGAGGTGATAATTCTATGGGAACTCCCAGCAAGTTGTTACGAAGGCTTTGTATGCTGAGCCAAGTAGTTTAAAGACAACGGGGACGGCATCCCTAAGTTATAAAATCCGCATGATGCAGAAAAAGAAAGCAAAATGTAAGAAAGCGTGCATTGGCTCATGCAATCATCTGAGTTCCTTAGCAACAGGCAGGTATGATCGTTGTAGAATAATTGGCACTTACGTCGGTCCAAACTAACGTTGTTACTGGTGCGTATCTGGGGCACCCTAGACCACTTCGGTAGCGCTGGGTGTCTGCCGCAAGGCATGTCAATGCTCACTGGCTCACTGGTCTCTGTCCAGGAACCAAGCAGATGGGACCCTATGCAAGCACAGCGAACGCATGGGAGTCAGCCAACCGGAAGGAAAGTGTTCACCTTGATCTCCACGCTGCATCTCCTTGCGTCTGCCAGCCAGCTTATTCCAGGCTCGGTGAATGAAGCCTTTTATCTTTGTAAAACCTCGCACCGTGTTGGAAAGAAAAGCACATGTACACATGTGCATGTCCAATGCTGGCCGGTAGTAGAGAAGAGTTGCTATTATTTCACAGATCTAAGGAATAACAAGCTCCAGATATGCTTGTGTTTTAATGGATTAAGTAAAGGAAGGGGAGATCTGTGAGAAAAGGTATCAGTGTCTCATTGGCTGAATGGAGTCTGCATTATTTAGGCAGGCACTTATAGAAGGGAAGGCCGCTAAGATGGAGGACGGAAAAGGGTAAGGCATTTTTCAGACTTTCCTCACATATTTCAAAACGGCATAGTTGTGCCTCAAAGTGGGTATATCACCTTATGAACCAAATGGCCGTTTATATAAAAACATTGATGATTCCAGGAACAGACTTAGATATTTTTCCTCAACTTCTTGCCATTATATGATACGTGCCATCCTCATGTCCCTTCTCCCTTCTACACTGTCCCCCATCTAATCCTTTGGAAAAACCTGTCAGTGTTACTTCCAATACCAACGTCAAATCCAGCCACTTCTCTGTATGACCATTGTCACTGTGCTAGTCTGAGCCACCATCACGCTCCCCTAAGTTACTTTCATCACCTCCAATGAATGTCCTTGTTTACCTGTGTGTCCCTAGTATTCACTGTCCACCCAGCATGATGAGGAATCCACTTTAAATTCTCTCAGACCCCTCATCACAACCTATAAAGGCTTCATGACGAGGCCGGTAGGTCGCCTGCCTCATCCCAAATGTCCAAGCCATCATTCTTCTGCTACAACCCACCAAGTTCTCTATTCCTGCGTGCGCCAAGCTCTCTGCTACCGCAGGGCCTTTGCACGCCTTCCATCTGCTGACATGGCCACTCTCAGCTCACTGTATCACCTCCCCGCCGCTGTTCTTTAGCACATTGCCCTGTAAGGTGTATCATTAGAAAAACCTCCTCCTATACTTACTGTTTTAATTTACCTTTATAAGTTGTCTGTCTTCCTCACGTAGAGGATAAGACCCATGAAAGTAGGGCTGTTGTCCATATTATTTTTCAGGTGCCTTCAAAAATGTTCAACACCTATAAAGCATTTACATAAGTATTTGCTTTTGAAGGAACTGTCATTAACCAAATCATATATCACATTTACCAGTAAACTCTTTCAGGGAATTACCTCTTCAAATTTCCAACAGATATTTCAGTCCATTTAATTCTTTCGGATTAATACTCCTTTGAAAAGTTTTCTTTTTCAACTCCTAACTTCATGAACTGAGAAAAAGAGTTTTATTAATATAAGCCTGTATTTAACGAAACTATTTTTTTCTTCAGGCATGCATGACAGCCTGAATAGTCATGTGAAACTCAGGAAAACTCAAAAGCAGCTGGCACAAACAAGACAAACAGACATGAACTTGCCAGCCTTCTCACTGAGCAGTGTGCACAACTGACTACTCCCTCCAGCTCTGAAACTTATTCCATCTCTGACTGCCAATTCAGCTGCCAGAGTCCAGCCCTGCCATGAGCGCTGGGGTTCATTCATTCAACCACCATTTTATTACGTCACTACATTGTAGCAAGTGCTGTGGACAGAGCTGGAATACACAAGAAACAAGGTCAGCACCAGAGCATAAAGCAAGCACACGCATAAACATACATCAAGCATTTGGTAAACCAGAAGGTGCTATGTGTCGAGGGGTGGCTGTGGAGTTTTTTTGTTTGTTTGTTTTCAATATGATATCTACTTCCACATGCAGAAGATACAAAGGAGAATCGTGATCATAAGGAATTTTCAAAACTTAGAATATGAGGCATGGTGGCATGGCCCAATGTGCATGAGAATAATCATCAGGCCCACTAAGATGGCTCCAGGTATTTAAAAGGCCATCTGATGGAAAAAGAAAAGAGATTCATTTTGTGTTGTGTCAAAGACCAGAACTAGGAACCAGTGAATGTAATGAGGCTCTCTGCTAGGCATAAAGAAGATCTTTGACATGATTCCCAACATGCAGAATGAGCTATTTCCAAAAGCTAGTGAAGGAACTGTTCACCACTGGAAAAGGTCAAGATTAAGGCAGTCTGCTGTGTATTTCCCACCTTTGAGGAAGTAAACTCTGAGGTCCTCTGGGAAGTGTAAACTATAGGTCACCTGGCTCATCCAATCCCTCTCTCTGTGCTCCCAACATCCCCTCCACACCCGTTTGGGAACCACGGAGGAGCAGTGTTCCCCTCTACCACTGAGGTAGAACATTCCTATAGTTAGTCACATGCTTTAAAAATATATTGGTAAAATAAAATATTGAATGATATCTAATCCCTAATGGGGAATGTAAAATGCATTAAATTCTAACATGCTTATGAAATTCAGAGATAATCATTCATGGGTAACCACTAATGACGGTGATTAAGGACGATGACTTTAGTTCAAACAAGCAAATGATTAAGCCTACAAAATGTTAAAGGGCTCTAATTAATTAAGTAGCAAATTTTTCTTCTTGGCCCACTTTCTTGAACATAAATACGTGAATCATCTTTCCAGGATATAGACGAATGACCTTCATGTTCTAAAATTCCGCTGGGACAGAAATCACTGCCTGGAAACCAAAGAGTCATTTGAAAGTTCTCCTGGAAACGTGTCGGGGATCCACATACAGTAACAAGCCTTTGTGAAGGCACCAATCAGAAAAGGAGGCCAAGCTCTGAACGGTGTGGCTCAGTTGGTTGGGCATCGTCCCCATCAACCACAAGTTCACCTGTGTGGCGGGTTCAGTCCTGGGTCGGAGTGTGTCCAAGAGGTAACCCAGTCAATGTTTCTCTGTTCTCCCTCTCTCCCTACCCCTCTCTCTAAAAATAAATAAATAAAATTGTTTTTAAAAGAAGAAGAAAAGAAAGCTGAGAAACATGAGGTTGGAGAGAAAATCCAAACTTCCTGATTTTCTGGTCTGGTCTCCTGTCATAAATTTCAGCGTTATACCTACCTTCTTGAAGAAATGATCACGGTTGTGTATTTATCTTTTAAATCTACCTTTTCATTCTTTCTCTATACCCATTTACTCATCAGCCACTGGTGAATTATAATGTCCATGTTGAATTCACTGGGGACAATGACTTCCCAGTCGAAATCACTCTTGTTAATGGTTGACTTATATGTATAGAATAAAAAAGGAAGAGGAAATATGAGTCCCAAACCTTAAAATCAGTAGCTTCCTCATAATATTATAAAGTATTAAAAGTTAAGTTAGTAACAAACAAACAGAAAGAATCTTCACACTGGCTGCTGTGGCTCAGTGAATTGAGCATCAGCCTGTGAACCAAGTGTCGCTGGTTCAATTCCCAGCAGGGCACATGACTAGGTTGCATGTCAGGTCCCCAGTTGGGGGGTGCATGAGAGGCAACCGCACACTGATGTTTCTCTCCCTCTCCTTCTCCTTTCCCCTCTCTCTAAAAACAGATAAATTAAATAAAATTAAAATAAAAGTAACCTTGTAAAAAAAAAAAAAAAAAAAAAAAAAGAATCTTCAGTGAGTCTTTTCCAAAGGACTACCCTCCAGTTATTAAGGGTTGCAATGAAATTTAATTCTGCTGAGAATTCAGCACCATCTGAGGTCACGTGACTCCAGTAGCACTTGGGGAGATGAAAGGCCCATGATAAAGGGAAGGATAATGGGACCCAGAACCGTCCACTCTTCTTGCTCCAACTGTTCTCCATTTTCAGCCATGGAGAACGTGACCAGAAGGGCAAGCTCAACTCTGTGATCCTAATCTGCATTTATAAAAGAAATATGTTCTCTCTGTTACAAGTAAAAAAAAAAAAAATCATCAGACAGGCAAGCACTCGGTATGTGCACTCCCTTTGAATGCCAAGGTTGTATTTGGTGTCATTTTAGTTGATTTGAAGCATTCATTTTCCTTAAGTGCCCCAACAGGACACCAGAATACCTGGGTTCCGATAGAGGTCCCACCAGATCCCGTCTGCGTGGCCAGGCACATATTATATTTTATTACAGTGTAGTGACATACGTATTAGTTTGGGGTATACAATGTAGTGATTCAACATTTATATTCCTTACAATGGGATCACCTCAATAAGTCTGGGAATCATTTGTTACTGTTAAAAGTTATTACAATAATACCATCTTCTCTATGCCGTCCACTCCATCACCATTTCACAATGACATTTTTTTTCTAACTGGAGGTTTGTACCTCTTATTCCCTTCTGCCTTTATCAGCTGTGCCCTACACCTCGCCCCCCACTTGGCTCCAGCAATCATCAGTTTGTTTTCTCAGTCTGTTCCCATTTTATTTTATGTTTGTTTGTTTTGACTTTTTTGAGATTCCATATATAAGTGAAATCATATGGTATTTGTCTTTCTCTGACTTATTTTATTTATCATAATACCCTCTAAGTCCATTCATGTTATCAGAAATGGCGAGATCTCATTCTTTCCTATGAGTGAGAAATGATTATATTATATATGCATCAAATATTTATCCACTCATCTAAGATGGACACTTAGGCTGTTTCCATATCTTGGCTACTGTGAATAATGCTACAAAGAACAAAGGGGTGCGTATATCTTTTCAAACTAGTGTTGCTGTTATTTCCAGATAAATACCCAGGAGTTGTTGAATCGTATGATAACTCTTCTTTATTTTTTGAGGAACCTCCATCAAATAAATTATTTACTGTGTTTTTCACTCCATAAGACATACTTTTTTTCCCCAAAAGTGGAGGGGGCGGTGTCTGTGAGACTTATGGAGCAAATATTGCATCACAGATTGTGATGTGTATTACCTGACCTGTCAGCGGTGGTGACAGCTGTTAGAAGAGGAAGCGGTGGGCCCCCGCGAAACCCCTGAGAATGCTTAACTGTCCCACTTTACTGCTGGATCTCAGGGTGTCTGGTCAGTATGAAGATAGCGAAGAAAGTGATATCAGTGATTGTGAGCAACTGATTTTCATGAATTCTGACGCTAGCGATGATGAGTTCTTGGGGTTCCCAGAAAACTAGAAGAGTACTTGAACCTTAGTCTCTCCTCATTTGTTAATGACAGTGATGATGGTTCTTAATACCGCTGTTGACTGCTGTTCACTTTACATGGTTGAAATATTATTCTGTTATATTTTATTAAATACTTTAGTACTCCATTTGATTCAGAATATTTTTTTTTCTTTTTTTCCTCCTCTAAACCTAGGTGTGTATGACGGTCAGGTGCATCTTATAGTGCAAAAAATAGAGTAATCTCCTCTATCTTAGTTCTTCTCATCCATAAAATGAGGAAAATGCTGCCTAATGAATAGGTCTGTTGTGGAAATTGTTGAAATACATATGTGCAAAGTACTCAGAACAGTGTCTGGTACAGAATAAGCAGAAAGCATGTGTTAATTAGTAACGACAGCAGCGGTACTAGTAAACGAGCATTAAGTAGCTGTATGAACTTGAACCCTGAGCCACAGATGGGCACCTCATAGGAAAACCTTCATTTATCACTCCTAGCTTGTACCTGAGTCTTTGTGACAAATTCATGTTTCACACGCATTGAAAACCGAGCGAAACAAACTCCAACATTTCACAGCAGGTATGTAGACTTGTTTTACTTCTGGGAGAAAGGGAACCATTAAGAATCAACATAACTCTGCAGTTCCTAATTGAAGAATTCTGTCACGAAAGGTCACCAGAACAGGGCATTGACTGGACATACTGGTTAACGGGATGGCTCCAGAGACCACACTGTGTATTTGACAAACAATAACAGGTGCGTGTTTTGGCATCATTAAATTAAAAGTGAACGCGTTAACTACAGCAGAATATCTTCGCATCGAAAGAGCTTTGACAGCATTCGTCAGCTTGAACCCTGTATAGCAGCAGCACTGCTTGTTAACAGGCCATGGAAGAGAGTATTGTTAAGTTTGGGGTAGTGCTGATATGGTTTCACAGAGCCCATCCTAATTTCCCTGCCACCGAGTGAGACTGCCCACCGAGAAAGGCCATCATCTGCGGGAGGTCTCTGCCACTCATCTGTATTGATTATAATGAGGAAGACATTTTATTGCCACCCGGTGTTACAGTCTACCTAGTAACTCACGCAGCTGTTCTGATTAATATATGGACTTAACATCAAAATGACTGGTACAGCAGTTTTACCTAACGGACCTCCCTGTATAAATTCCAAATAAAACAACGCTTCCTACAAATACAGAAAAGAGTGCAGTGAACTTCATTGCTAAGAATTCTAAAGCCAGCCTGGAAGTTGGGGATGGATTAAAGCCCTCTCTCTACCTCTCTAGAGTTAATGGAGCATCCTTTTCATCAATAATTACCCTTCCAAATTGCAGCTCGATTAATTTGAGGGGGCTAAGTAAAACTGAGAATTACTGGAAGACATCCAAGTCCGCAGGGACAAATATTGCTCTGGTGGAGACTAGTTGTCCTACAAGGAGGGGACACGGAGAAACAGCTACACTTGGAGGGAAAGTGACATCAGTGTAAAAATGTGGCATGTCAGACACGTCCTATGCCACATCTGCCCAGTGCACAGATTTTATAAGACAACATTATTCCATCCTTTCCTGATGAAATTCCATACAGGACCAACCACCCGAGAGCAAGTTTGATTTTACGAGCTGATACATTCTATCTGTTGAAATGAGTCACTTTTTCTTACAAGGAGGTGAAGTGACTTCAACAAAATTGGATTTGCATAGATAATTATAAAATATTAATTTTTAGAGAAATATTTAAATCTTCTCCCTCATCAATTAACATTTAGTAAGGCACTGTATTATGAGTTCTGTGCCTATTCTTAGGAGAATCACAATTTACCTGTCTTTTCATAATAGAATTGCAAAGCAGCCTAGAAGATATTTCTGGTGATAATTAATCAGAACAAGTACAAGGTAGTAAAAAGTACAAGGAAGAAATAAATGTATAATATAATAGGGAATGCCAAGCTAATCTAGGGTAGAAGTCATAAACTCAAACACCCACAGGACCGGAATGACAAGCAGGTACAAAACTGGGCTGGGTATAATACTAGACAAAGAAGGAAACCTCCCAAGTGCTGCAACCAGCAAACCCCAACTATAGCTTTCACTTTGGATAAACTGAGTAGCAATTATAAAAAATGGTCAGAGGGCCGATGTGGCCCATGATCCCACAGTCTCTTGCACACCATGCATGTCATATAGAGGTAGGAACACTGGCTCTGAGTTCAGCAAACCTGATTTGGGGTCTCACCTCTACTACAGGCCAATTATGCAATCTAGTGCAAATTATTTAATTTTTTCAAGTCTTGCTTTCCTTCTCTTCAAAATGAGGGTAATATATGTTCAGCCTTGATAATGCTGTTGAGAGATCCAAAGAGATCCTGTAAATGAATGATATTGGTAAACTTGAGGAGACCTCAGCAATGTGAGGGGAACTATGATGATCATAAGCCAGGGAATTATGTATAAGTTGCATCATCTAAGTATAAAATATTGTACTAGCTAGTTATTATATTGTATAGTATGATGGGGTATTTATATTGCATATGAGGCATACTTTAGAAAGGATAATTGCATATACAACTCATTATTACTACCTAGAAAAACGCTTGCCTTCTCAATAACTAGCCATGCCATTGGCATGGATAATGCAGATGATAATAGACTTGATGAGTGATTATCAAGATAGAGCAATAATTATTGGAAGAAACTTTTGCCCTGGGTAGGGGAGAAAAAAGACTTGTAACTAGTGGCCCATTTATTTTTTTGTCACTTTATTTACTTTGCTTTGGGGTTCCAATAATATTAAAGTAAAATGTGCCACTTTTCAAATCCTCATCTGAGGATATGTTTATTGATTTTAGAGAGAGAAGGGAGAGAGAGAGAGAGAAACATCCATGTGAGAGAGAAACATCGATCGGCTGCTTCCTGTGAGTGGCCCAATCAGGGATTAAACCCCCAACTCTTTGGTGCACAGGATGTTGGTCCAGTCAACTGAGCCACCCAGCCAGGGACAATGACATTTTTAAGGTGAATATTTGAAAAATGTTATAAAGAGTATAACAAACTTTAAGAGTTCAGATTAATTTTGTACAAGTTTTTTTTTTTAAGAAACTCATAACAATTTATTGAAAGACACTTGAAACACCTAAATCAATGGTGAGTACACCTGTTGGTAGATAATAAGATTCAATATCAGAAAGATGTCAGTTCTCCCCAGGTTGCTATGTATATTTAATATAACTCCAACCCACATCTCAGCAGGGGTTTTCTTAGGCTTTGATCAGCGCATTCCATAATGTATACCGAAGAGGAAAGGCCACAAAACTAGAAAACTCCAGAATAACAAGGTGAACAGGATACTAAGGTTTTTATATAGAACTATAGTAATTAAATAATGTGCTTTTGCTACACATGCACATAAACAGACTGATAGACTAGTCCAGAAATAAACATGCACATATAAGAAGACTTTGTCTTTGATGGAACAGGCATTGCAGGTGGGTGAAGAATAGATGGATGCACCAATCAAAGGTGATGGAAATCAGCTACACTTATAGAAACAAATTACAATGGATCTGAACATCACAACATAAAAAGTCACAAGAGAATATCTTTATAATCTTAAAATAATAAAATTTTTCTTAATCAAGACACAAACATTATAACAAAAGGAATAGGCTATGAACACAATTACAATTAAGAATATAGTGCTTATCAAAAACAAAAATAAAATAAATCACCACCGTGATATTTGTAGCCTACAACAGCAACAAAGCACTCACTTCCAGGATACGTACATTAAAACTGCTATGAATCAATTAAAAAAAAAAAGGTAATAGCCATGGAGAAAGCTGTTTAAATACAGGAACAAGAATTTGCAGGAGAGTAAATGCACATAATTTTCTAGCACTTCACACTCAATATTTAGCAGAGATTAAAACTAGAGCATCTGCCATTAGATGGTGTGAAAACAGGACACCTATTTGGAAAATAATTTGCTATTTTCTAATAAAGCTAAACTGGTGCACATCCTGTGATACAGAAATTTGAATCCACATAGAAACCCTAAACATAATTCCTGAATGTGTTATCCAGGAGATATGGACAAGACTGTCCACTGAAGCAGTGTTTATAATATCAAAAATGTGAGGATCTTAACTTTAAAATAGAGGTGTAACCATTCAATGAAAAGCTTAGGAGAAGAGAAAACAGACAAACTCCAGGCGTGAGCATAGATGAATCTACAAACTTACCACTGAGTAAAAAGTCTTAAAATAAGCGTTAAATACCATTATACTAATAAAAACAGGCAAAAGTAACAGCATATTGCTTTTGGATACATATATAGGTATTAAAGCTATAAATAAAAACATAGGAGGGAGCTACACAGAATTCATTACGGAGTTTATCTTCATGGGACGGTGAAGAGAGATGTGCTCAGGGAAGAATGCAGGCTGTGTATAAGCTTGTAACTGCTCTTCTTAATCAGCAGTTGGTAAGCACAGTGTTTACCTTCTTATTACTGCATAAGCCACAAATGCACATTAAATCATGCATGTATATGATACATTTTATAATGAATACCTTTGAAAGAAGAAATGAGTATCAAAGAATGTAACATCGTGGTTGATGAAGAATTAACTAAAACAGCTAGTTGATGGAGTATGTATACACATATTTTGAAGGAGCCGGATCAAGTGAAGGATAAATATATGAGTTACAACTGCATTCCTTCATGAAATTTAAATAATGAATGACAAAGAGAAAAATGAGGTAAGAACAATGCTTTTAGGGAAAAATGTCCCCCATAAAAAAACTGTTCATTATTCATATATATTCTCCAGATATTTATATGCTCATATTAGAAGAGAAAAACAAATACATTTGCTTCAAATGGTGATAAAAATCAACTGACATTTCTCATGCAAATTACAGCCATAGCAAACCTTTCTCATTTTGATGATGAATCATCCTCTACCAAGCTTCTTAAGAAAGAGAGCTAAAGGGCATCATTTTTTAAAAATACACATTTAAAAATGTATCATAGAAAAAGGGAAATTTCAATTTGGGGAATGCCAGTGTAATTTTCACTTACACAGAAAAGATAAGTAAAATTCCTTCCAAAAGACAGAACTGATAGCATATAATTAAACATGGGCTACTTAGAACTTGACAAAAATAAAATTTGAAAGTATTTTTAGAAAAAAAAAGAGAGAGGAAGGAACTTCAAAGTATACCACTCATTATTAACAACCATAACATTCTACAGAATAGTAAGACTGAAACAAACCCCAACAATCCAATCTCCTAGTAGTCGTTCCCAAGACCTACTGGAAATATAATCTAAGTCTTATCAAATAGTTATTGATGCTGCATTCACTTGTTCATTAAGCAAGTCAGTTTCTCCTATATATTTTATTATGAGAGCTATAAAAATCAGGCTAATTCTGAAAGTCTACAACCTAAAAAAATATGATATAAGTATAAGACATGATTTTGAGATTTGGGGATGCAAATTTTTGTTTGAAGGTTAATTGTTTTGTTTGGATTTATGTATAATTTTACATACAAGATTACTTCTATATGTTGACAGAGAAGCCAGTAGAAAAAGAATAATGAAAGAATGGCCAGAAAATCTCTGGTCAGTAAGGCCAGTCCTAGAAGGAGATGTTGGCTGGCCATAATGGTATCAAGATCAAGGATGAGAGAAAAGAGCTGAAGTACTTGGGTAAGAAAATGATCAGTGGTTGTAAAGAAAAAGCTAACCTTTTAAACATAATTACTAGTGTTTCAAGCCATTTGTGATTAATAATAGCTGCCAATATGACTAGTGATGTTGGCTTTTACTGTAAAATACTAGTATTAAAGTGTTGCCTACTCACTAGAAATTATCTTCTTTACAGTTTGGATCAGAATCGGAAGATAAATTAAGGACGTTTCCTCTGTGGGCAGTTAGCTTTACCACAAAACCTACAGCATCCGAGTCTCTGAGTTTCCCTGGGATCAATGCATTAAGGGCAGTAAACAAATTCATCAGTACCTATTTTAATTCAGTATGACTAGGGTCCCAAATTTCATCTAAGTCACCAAAAGAATAAATTTTATAGGCAGCTTTGCTCCAGATAAATTTTGTAAAGATCTCCTCTAATGTTATAAAACACATAACAGTCCACCCTGGTCTTTCATCGATATGTGGATTCAGAACCTGTAGTCCCGAGTTCTGATGACTGTAAAAGGCAGAGTCTACTTCCCTGGCATTTCAGTGTCATCCATAGAAGCACAGAGATACCTGGTGAACTTTTGGAGGGGAATTCCTAATTTCTCCAGCATTACTTAGCCCTCCACAATTTTAATTCAGCTCTTGATACGTACACAGCAAAGAGACATATCTCACTTTTGCCATCCTATTTTATAGACTCTGATTAAATGATTGAGTTAATATCAAAGTTTGATATTCATTTCAGCCTCAGCCACATTTTTTGAGAAAAGGATAGAAACAAAACAATCTCTGTAGACTCCAACTAATTATTTTGTTTGAATTACATATATGGAATGTAACACACATGTGCTCATGTACACATACATTTTAACCTTATTGGAAGATCAAGCTCGAGTTTTCTAGTGTCTAAAAATGTAGAAAAAGAGTGACTATAAGCTTTTTGCGACTATGCAAATTTTCTTTACATCTTTATATATTTAAATTATTTTTAATGAGGAACCAAGAAAAGACTAACAATTTCTACTAGAAGAAAAGTACAGGAAGGTAAAATTTAGTGGAATCATGCTAGAGGGGAAATAAAAAAACCTAATAGCTTGGTAGCATTCTAAATGTATATATGCAAAAAAAGATATTTTATGGTCATTTTTTAAAGGTTGTTTTTTATATTTACGCATTTCCTTAAAGTTCTACATTATTTTCCCCTGAATTTATCCAGCTCTACAGAACTTTTGTCAGGACACTGACATATATTTTGGCACCAATTTCAAATCTAAAAATGTAGAAACTTCAAAATACCAATTTGACTTTTTTTTAGCTATTTGCATATCATGCCATTAACTGAGATATTTAAATACTTATCATGCAGTTTGTTCCTTATGTATTGGTCGGTCAAAAAGTTCATTTTTTTTTCTCCATAAGATGGCTCTCATAGTACTTAATTGTCTTTAACTTCATGTGAAATGCTTTTGTTAAACTGTATTGTGACAGCTGTCATATCAGCATGCATTAAAAAGAAACAGAATTGGTTGAATTTTTGTGTAGCCATTTTAATATTGAAGAAGGAAGAAAATAGACAACATTTTGGGCATCTTATGCTTTATTGTTTCAAGAAAGGTGAACGTGCAACTGAAATGCAGAAAAAATTATGCAGTGTATGGAGAAGGTGCTGTGACTGACAGAACATGTCAAAAGTACTTTGCAAAGTGTCACGCTGAGATTTCTTGCTGGACGATGCTCCACAGTTGAGTAGACCACTTGTAGTTGGTAGCGATCAAATGGAGACATTAATTTAGAACAATCGATGGAGGCATTAATTGAGAACAATCAACATTCTACCACATGGCAGATAGGCAACATACTCAAAATATCCAAATCAATAAAGTTATTGGTGAAAATTTAAAAATGTGTCTTTTATTTTAATGAAAAAAAGAAATGGACTTTTTGGCCAACCCAATATTTTTCAGTCTGAGGTACTTCATTGTGAGTGCTGCCTCCATAAAACTACGTCCTCATGGCACAATATTCTTACTATATTATGAATACATTTTATCTGTGCTGTACTCCATGCTGAATGGACCACAGTTCTGAGCTGGTGACCAGACTGGCAAGGCACTGAGTCAGCATTTCAACCCAGGTCTCTGACATTGACCCCCCTTTTCACTACAAAACAGCTGTCTCCCTGATGAGTTTCTAATCTATTAGTGAGACCGAAACATCTCTATCTTCTTCTATGCAGCTGGTTACTTTTCCTGTTAAATGAAAGTAAAATCAATGGGCAAGCATAAAAGAAAATAAAACTACAGCGAGGAAAGTCTTACTCCTAGGGTTTGTAGTGCCGCACAGAACACATCGTCCCCACGGTCACTGTAAAGAAGAAAGTCCTAATTAGAGAAAATACCCACATTAGAAAGAGAATATATTTGCTTCCTTTCCCCCAATAATTTACATGGACAATGTTCAGAGCAAAGAACGTGTGCACTAGTCACTACAAAAGCAGCTAATGTTTATGAAAAAATAGATTTAAATCACATGCCTAGTTACTACATAAACGATGGCTAGATTTCAACCCATGAACAACTACCTACCTGTAATTTGCTGCATCTTAGAAAAGTCTTTTTTTTTCTTTTTTGGACGCTCATCCTTGTTCTCATCTAAGACGTAGAGAATGAAAATTTAAAGCTTCCTTTAAGCTGCATGGGTAGTTAGGAACCAGAAAGTGAAAAACCAATATCATCGTCTGTTTTTCAGTTCAGGCTCAGAATATGACATGCAATTATATATATTTATTCCACAAAGGACCTTTGCTATCTTCTCTTCAGGCAACAAACATTACAGTATTTTCCTCGCAGAAACACGTTTTTTAAAAATGTTAGCCAGACATTTTGTTTTCTCTTTTTTTACCACCTTTCAGATTTTATGGATTAGAGTTGAAAAGTCAACACTTAAAAATAAAGTGTGGTTTGGAAATGGTTATCTGTAAATATGAGTCCATTATTCCCCTTTGACAACCACAAGTAAAGTCAACAAAATATGTTTTGTCCATGTTTGACATAAAGAAATATTTTCCAGATGACCTGGAGATTACGGGCTTTCTGCAAAAGCAATTTCATTGTAAATGAGTATATACCCTCACATATGTAGGCATTATTCCCCCAAACTGTAAATGGTTCTCCTCCAGAAGAGTTTGTTTATAAGTTTCTTTGAAAGCTTTAAATGTGTGTGTGTGTGTGTGTGTGTGTGTGTGTGTGTGTGTGTGTGTGTGTGCATGCCCACAAAGAGAGAGAGACAGAGAGAAATAACATGGACAGTCTCCCAAAGCAAGGGCTTGCCCATCCTATTTTCAAGCAGCTTCCCATCTACACTTTCTGATGCTCCAAGTATGGTCCCTGAGCATCACCCTGGAGCTTGTTAGAATGGAAGAATCTCAGACTCTACCAGAGACTTGACTGCATCACAATTTACATTTAAAGAAGATTTCAGATGGCTCCAAAGCACATGGAGGTCTCAGAAGCACCAATCTAGACCACTCATCTCAAGTCCTAGCTACTTCCAAGGTACTTCAGCTCAGCTTGTCCAAAACTGAATGTCATCTCCGATTACTGAAGCAACTCAAGGACGGACTCAAGCCTCTCTCTCTTGATATTTCCTATGGTGTTGAGACCATCAGCTTCCATCTAATTAAGTAGAGACATGGAGGCTGTCTTAGACTTCTCTGTGTGTGCTGTAAGGTCAAGAACCATGTTTGTATTACTGTCCACGATGTCCTAGCACCTGGTGGCTAGTCATAACTTAAGGAATATCTATTGAGTGAATAAAACCAATAACTATGTAGACAAGTCCCTACATCCCTCCTCTGGACCACCGCTGAAGTCTTAATTAATTGCTTAGCCTCAGCTTTCCCACCCTATCAGTACTGGAGTTCCGTTTTCATGACATATGAATTGTGTTTCATTCATCTAAAATGAGTGTATCCTATATTGCAGCCATATTTAAATTTTAGAACATGAATCAGATGCCCTTCTTGCATGCACATCCTCCATTGCGCTTTAAACCTCTTTAAAGTCTCCCATAGTTTAAGAAGTAAAGTTCCCTGCCTTGGTCCAGCTACTTCTTACTTTTCCAGCATTATGACTCATGACCTCACCCATCCTCCTCCAACCACGCTCCCATGTCCCACCCTTACTCAAGTATCAGCCACCCCTTGATGCCATCAGAATTCTCAACCCATCAACTCAAGCTGGCATAAATTGAATCCCATTACCTGTAAGTTCTGAAAACCTATTCATATTAGGCCTTAGAAATATAAAAATTCATTATAAAAATTCACCATAAAAATTAGAACTATATTTCTATGAAGTGTCACTAAGTAGGGAAATCAAACAGCTAATATAAAAATTGCCTCAATTTTACTGGGGGTATGTTTCTGCCTGGGTTAACTGGTCAAAAATCCTTAATATACAGTCCAAATAAATTAGGTCTGAAGACACTTTCTTAACAATTAGTGTGTTCCTAAGCTTGGGAACTTTTCATTTCTCCGAAGATATATCTAAGTCTTTCAAAATATAGACAGTGATATACAAAATCATGACTGCCCATTTGCTGTGCACGAATCCTTTTTTTTTCCAGGCAAATACCACAAAGAGATAGGTTCCATTCTGCCTCCAGCAGAATGAATCTCTTAAAAGTGGATACCACTTTTAGTTGTTCCTTGAGAGATCTCAAAACAGCATAAACAGAGAGCCACCACAGAAGCTATGTAAATTGGGGGTGTCTGAACATGTAGCTCCCAAAACCCCAATCTCCTTCATTTTCACAGCTCAGTTCTTTTTTCAACTGTATCTGACCAAAAGTATATTGCACATCCCAATCCTCCACTCAGAACACCCCATCCTCCACTCAGAACACCCCATCCTCCGCCACCAAATCATCTTAACTCAGTTTGACTCTGGCACTTTAGTAAAACCTTTCTTAGCTTATCTCCAAACAAATCACCTATCTCCTCTATTACATTCTCCTCCTAACCTATAAAATCTTCTATGATGGCCTCCGCCAACAAGTTACTCACATGCCTGTCTCCTCCCAAATTCTAAGCCCTTGTTTGCGGACAGTGTCTGTGCTTCTCTGCCTTTCCTCCCAATTACTTGATATGGTGCCTCACACTGAAGAACCAAACCTCTACTAAGGTTGGTTAAATAGCATTCAGAGCCACAGATGCACGGTCTTGCTGAAGAGGTTGCGTTTGCTAAGCCCTAAGTATTCTGGTTTCAAGGCAAGACTGGAATCTCTCTGGGAGCTGAGATAACCCCACAGACCCATGAGCTGAACACAAAATGGGACTTTGGATCGGAGGACAGGCAGAAACTAGCAACCAAAGCACGTCCATCCATGACAACACAGTGAGAAGGCTCAGGCAGCAATGAGGTGGGAGGAAGGACAGAAAAGAAGAAATGAGAAGGGAAAAAAGGAAAATGATTGCCAAGACTATGCTCATGAGAAAATCTGGTGTTACCTGTATATGTTTTTTATATATGTGTATATAAATGTATAATCTCATATACATTATATATTTCATAAAAAATATTATATATATATAATCTCATACACTCATCACGTATTTTGTCTACCACATGATACATGTATCCACATATAATATGCCCTTAATGATACTATCATGGTTCTCTTAAGTACATCATAGTCATCGATCAATCATTGGTGTTGCTGGACCAATATTTAAGACCCACCCAATTTCAGCACAAAGAACATGGAACGCTCTTTCTGCATCAAGTCTAGCAGACTAGAGCAGTGCTACCTAACTGAACTGGTTTTTATTACCAGGCCCTAATGAGGTAAGTACAAGTATCTCAAGTAAACAGAAATTTAACAAGTTCATATTTTCTTATCTATTGAATCTAATAATAACAGGCATGTGTTTAATTTGGTGTTTTTCCATTAAATTGTATAAATTAATTTCATCATATTTTATGAAAATATCCACCTGCAATGGGTTGAAAGGAGGCGGCGGAGTGGGGATATATCTGACTAGCTCTTTACCACAGAGAGTTTAGGAAACACTGCACTATTAGATGTAAGCCCACCAGAAGCCCACCCAGTGAGTGGTTAATACTAGTCACACACTAGACGGTGACATGGGCTGACAACTGCCAGTAAAAGATCAGAGGCAAATTGAATTTTGTTGTTTTAAGCTGCTCACAGACAGGGAACTTTGGAAACAGTGCCTTAGGAATGCAAATTCTTTTGTTTACTAGACCAGTGCATTTGACTGTTGTCTAGGGGACAAATGCAAATGTCTCCATTTTAGGAAAATAATTTTTTTTAAATTTGAAATTGATGATTGGAGAGTAAATACTTCCTAGGGTCCACTTTAATCCTGAAATTCTCTGATTCTATTGTTGGCTTGTTGCTGTGAAATGTGCTACATGGATTCATCTACAGTTTGTACAATAGTTTATTTGACACTGGAATCAAGGAGGGTTTTCAGATAAACTCATAATCTGTACTATACCTGATATGGTATAAATCTGAAGCCCTCAAATATAAGAAATAATAGAGAAAGGTATTGCTTCAGAAAGGGGAATCATTCCTTTACTTATGGGACAATAAAAACAATGAATGAATGAATGAATGAATGAATGAATGAATGAGGGAGCATGGGAGGGAGAGAGGGAGAAGAGCAATTCCATTTGCCTGGAAAAACAAGGCACACAATTAATGGCATGTGAATGATAAATGAGGCTATGAAGAGGCTGAAGTTTTATTTCAACAAAACACAATCATAAAAGATGGCAAATTAGCAAATTTTAACCTGATGTGATTCTGAGTAAGTGAGAGAGTGGGATTTGATATTTCAGTTGCTTTAGATGGGGTCGCCTCTTCACAGTTTTAAATAGACTGTCCATTATAAGCATAAATTATCACCCCATGAAATTCTGCAAGACTGGATACTGACCTGAAAATTAACAATCAAGCATTCTCAGAAAAAATAATGTAAAAGAATCCTTTTGCTTATAACCAGTATGGTGCTGATTAAAGGAAAAAGAAAAACTGAAACCTTAGCAATTTTTAAATTGTTATTGTTCAAATATAAATTAGGGGAACTAGTGATTAGAAATACGATGCTTCATCTGTCATAAAAAATCACTCCTTCTCCTGCCTTGAAGATTTGTTGATAAAGGTCTGTTTTTATTGGTAAGGTATTAATAGATGAGCAAGAAAGAAAGCTGTGGGATTTGATTTTGCTGTTTAATAAAATGTTCATCAATGAATTGTTATATCAAATAATATTGTGGTATGTTCCCTAAAGTGAATCCAGTGGGTTTTTTTCCCCCCAAACTATCAAGTGTCATCAAAAATATACCATCAGGATTGGGTGTGTGCATGTCATTTCCAGAAATTTCCTCAATATGGTTATCGCTATTTGTGAAAATCACAGTACTGTCATATAAACAGTACCTCTTAGTCCATATATTTAATACCATTTAAAATTCTGAACCATCTATGCACAAGAAAATAATTATTTCCTCCCAAAATAACCTGATTTCAATAGTGTATAATATTGTTTGTTGTTCTCTCATGAATTAAATTCCTTTCCTTTGAAAATTATTTTCTTTACTGGACAGCTCAATCCACAAAAGTTAAGGCCTTCAAGGGAATTGCTTTAAAAAGTACTTAAAACAATGTTTGGTAACATATTCCTTAGTAGAACAGAGGAATGCAGAACTCTTAAGAGTAGCTTTTCCTGAAGCACATGTATAAGTCTACTTTTCATTAAGGTATCAGAGAGTATTTGCATTATGACTATATATATTCTGATGAGCCAAATGGTGTACTGTGATCTTTCCTGTTTTGAAAATCTATATTTTTCCTGGATTTAATCACTGCCTCTATATTCCTTCTGCCTAGACTCTTCAAAAACTCTCCAATACTTAAAACCACTTAAGATACAGGTTTTGTAGGGTCAAAGACATCAGAGGATCCTTTGTCCTGGAGCCCCCAAATCTCCTGCTCCAATCTGGGATGACTGTACTCTATGCCTGTCAAATAGCTATTGTCCCAAGATGTTCCTTTCCTTCTGGTTTCCATGCTGCGACAGGGGCATACTATTCCACCTGGGTTCTTAATCCTTTGTCTACAGCGCATTCATTTTTCTCTTTAAAAACCTTCAGGATCTGCTCTTCACGCCTCGAGTTCTAAAATTTCATGATAATATATTGGCTTCTTTTTTTCATTAGTCGGATTTATAATTAGAATGTGGAAGCCTGTGTCCTTCGGTTGAGACAATTTTTTATTACTTCAAGAATTTATTTATTTATTTTTCATTTGTTCTGCTCTTTTACTGAAAACACCATCAGCTGTGGTCTACTTGTTATATTTTCTAGGACATTTTCTTAATGGTCAAACCTTTCTATTGATTTTCATTTCTGTTTTCAATTATTTTTTAATTTTCACACTGTCTCCCTTATTTTAGTTGTCCCGATTGTAATAGCATTACATTATTTTTCAGGGGTGCACTATCCTCTCTTATTTCTCTAAGTTAATTTTCTTTTTTGTGTGAGTCCTTTCTTTCTGCTCTTCCACTATTAGTTTAGTTTCTCCAAGATCCTTTTCAGTACTTCGCACCCCTTGCTGTGGCCTGCTTCTTCCTGTTGAAGTATACTCCAAATACTTGATAATCCTTGGTCATATTTAAGAGTGAGAAAGTTAACTACTGACTAGGAAGGCTATGGTCAGAGGCTGCAGCTTATTGACAATGGGTTTTGCTGCCAGGTGAGCAGGCAGGTAGCTGGCCGTTCAAATGTCAGAGATCTGTAGGTATTTTCAGTAGATCCAGTTTCTCCAGAAAATACAATTTCCCTAATCTGTTCTGGAGTTAACAACCTGCATGCCAATACTACTGGAGATACACAGTGGGGCATGGTATCCCATGTCCGAATTGCTCTAGTCCAATGTCTCTATATAATACAACTGACTAAGGGTAGGGATATTTAGTAATTAGAAGTCTGCTCATAGAGGGAAAGGGAGCTTGAGAAGCTATAGCACACTGCATTTCAGACTTTTAACGAACTCCCTCTTTTTGCCTCATATTTCACTCCCAGCTTCTACAGTATCTAATATTGCCAATTCCTATCTTTTCCAGGATTCTAAAGAGTAAACTTATTCTTGCTTGTTGGCATCTCCATCTGCAAGCAGAGAGTATTCAGCTCTTTCTGCTCTAGTAATCAATCCTTCCTACCCAGGAATCGAAGGCATTCCAATCCGTTATCTCTTCTCCACTTCTCTTTATTTATGTGTTTCTATCCTTGTTATGCCTTCAGTTTCAGTGAGGTGTTCAGTAAAGAGTAGAAGCAAACACATTTGCTCAAGTTGCCATCTTTAATTAGAATCTCAAGATCTTTTCTCCTATGTCTGAAAATATGCTACTGCTAATTAAATCAAGTTATCTGAATTTTATCACAGGAAAGAACTATATTATTCATTGACCCTCTTGATTTAAAATAAGAATTTGCTTTTGGGGTCCATAGGCCTCAAACAACAAATACAAACAAACAAAAGACTGGCACATATTTATAAACAATTTAACAATCAAAATTAATTCTTACGATTTATTTAGTATGGGGCATAGGGTGGGAGGGGAGCCTCAAAACAGCTGCTCTCCTCTATGTGTTCACTTTTTACAATTCAGGGGATCAAACCTATCATTAACCTACAAAATATAGAGTGTTATTCCATCTCCTTGGCATCTATCAAAAACTGTCTTGCTAGCTCTCCCTGGAAAATGACAATGCCACGTAACAGTGGGTGAACTCACTGGAGGAAAGGCATGTGTGATGGGACAGGAAGACAGGACTGTGACAAAAAGCATTAAGAGTAAGTGGCTGTCCTTGCCCCTTCTGCAGCATCCTCCACATCATTGTAAAGAAGCCTGTAGCAGTTACCAGCTGGGCTTACCAGAGCGCAGGAACGGACAAAGGAAACAAACAAACACAGCTTTGTAACACAAGGAAAATATTCAGCGTTGGCTTTCAATCAAGGCTGAGCCGACTTCATGCATTGCACTCTCCACTGATAATTTCAATAAAACCACATGAAAATTCACCATGACTCCATTCAGTTTCCAGTTCAAGACAATAAAAAAGAAAATTCAGGGGCCATACAAGGTCAGTATTGATTCCACAGATATTTCTTTTTCTTAAAATTAAAAGCTTTCATAGATGCAACTAAAAAAAAAAATAACAAAGAAAAAAAACAAACCAGAAATGCATGCCTCTCACAAAAACTTAGAGTTTGAGGTGCCCAACGGAAATGTGGGAGGTTATATTGCCCAAAAACCTCCTGTGAGTTCAAAGTAGGGTCTACTTGTCAAAAATAGTAAGGCAGCTTTGAGCAGCATACACAGAAGCATGGGAGGTCTCCAGCTAATCAAAGCGCCGTTTTCCCAAATTTTCTATTCATAAAGATTGATTAAGTCTTTTTTTTTTTCTGATCAAAAATCATTTAGATGCCCAATGAGTTTACCAAATATTTTAATTATAATGGATATTTAAGCAGTATTAAATGAGTTGGTGTGTGTAAATTTCAATTTTAATAGAAAAAAATGCTAAAGAAATATTTGTTACACTCTTAATTTGATTTCAAAATGCAGGGTCTTGTATAAACAATTCCATGAATAAGTTAAAAGCCAATTTTTAATAATATGAAGAATAAGAACAGGGACCACCTCTCCCATTACATTGTTAAGCCTCCCCTAACAGTTATAATACAGGTCTACATACTTGAAAGTGCCGTCAAAATTGACTCGCTAATGAGAGTGGCTCAGAGTACTAACACAGCTTGCTTGTCAAATGTAGATCAGATAACGAGAGCTTAACATAGTGTATACATTGTAGAAATTAAACAAAAAAAGAATATGACACCTTCTCAAAAGCAAAGAAGAGCATAAGTATATGTTGAGCAGTGAAACAAATATTTAAGCCATGAGTTTCCAATAACATTAATAGATGTTGACGTACTTACTGATTATGTGGAAAGGCTTATAACTATGATTTAACAAGGTAAAATATTTTTTTGTATTTTTTACTGAAATATAACTTTATTTGTATTGTATAGGTATTTGAGTTATTCTTTCTTATTAAATTTTGGGGGTGACATTGGTTAATAAGATTGTAATATTTTAGTTTAATACCAATGTTAAACAGATGCTCAACAATTAAATATTTATAATTGCCTACAGTGTAATAAAGGCTAAAGAGATGATTCTTTTAATTATTATTTAGGGGTTGCTAAAGAAATAATTTGGTTTCAAAGTTGCTGTTCCCCAATGAAGACAATAGTGTAGAGTATGGACAACTATTTTACTCTAGTTGATTTTTTCCCTCTATGATCTGAAGCATGTTTTCACATTATTCTTAACAACACTTCCTACTGCACAAAATGTGGTCACATGCCATCCCACAGCACTTCTCATGAGTTCTTTGAGATCAGGAAAATATTGGGCATCTGCATGTCTCAAATACTTGGTTTAGCCTATGAAAGCTACACCATGAATGGATAATGACACTTGCCCATGTTAGGCCACCTGGGGTTGAATGTGGATTTTATTTCTGTGTCTGAGCAATGAACTACCTTAAAGCCCTGTGGTAACAATCTAGGGCAAAAAAAAAAAAAAAAAAAAAAGATTTCCCTTCAAATAATTTCAATCAAGTAGAGGTTGTAGCCTGGAGCATTTTGTTAAAAACGATTCTAATAATGAATTTGGGTATAGTGCTATAGTTTGCAATACATTGTGAATGCCAGAAGAGGGTAAATCAAGTATAATCAATATTCTAATCCTAGCTTTAAAATGTTGATGGTCGTAAGTGTATAAAGCAGGACATCCTTGTGATATGACACAATTAAAATTCTTTTGATCACGAATAAACAATAGCGCACTTATGAATGTTAACTTCATTCTTTGTTATCATGTGCATATGCATGAACCAGAAGACCGGCAAAGAAGATTTGCACAAATATCTCACTGATATTTGTCGTCAACAAAGTGTCTGCAATGGAAGTGGTAAACACAGAGGAAGGGGGAGAGAGAGACTCTCAAATCCCTCCAACATCAATTATTAATGACTGATTATATAAACAGTGAAAATAAATGAAGAAATCTTTTCTCAAATAAATATGCTAAACATTTATTATAAAAGAATAGACATTTTTAAAACCTTCTAACCCCCAATCTTAGTTATACTTCTGGTCTCAGTGAAATAATGTAAAATTGTGTGAATAATATTAAATTTAATGACTTACTTAAATCTCTAAAAATGAGCAATTTACTCGTCAAATGACTGAAAAAATATGGTTAATCACTAATTAAATAATGAAATGTGTAGAGCCTTCTCTATTAATTAGTGGTAATTATAATTATCAATAGCTAATAATTTATTAATTTTAAAGTAAAATAAATAATGCATATAATTGCACTGGGATAAGTAAAGGTATTTTATGTACTTATTCTCTTCTAATAATATATTTTATTATTTCCCTACAAAACAGAACTATAACTAAGTTAAGACAATCTTCCACAATATGATTATACTCACTTTGATGCCAAGAAAATATTAGTCTTCAGAAAAATTCAGACTAGAAACATGTTCATAACAATGTAGTTCTCTAAACAAGCTAAAACTATGTTTTTAAATGTACATATTTAAAATTTGGATATCAAAATATCTAATAACTAATAACAAGCTTCCTTTTTACAAAAGGCATAAATATCTGATTAAAGAAGCCCCTTCCCTCATACCCTCCAAGTAATCAAGAAACGAAAGCAGAGTATCCATCCCACCAATTCCCAATGTTCTGGTTTTCAGCTTCTAGTTCTAAATCTCTTATGCTCGTCCTTCTTTTTCTCCTGTCACCATACATGAGTCTAGGTTCTAATCAACCTCACAACTAATGACCCAACATGCAACTTAGCCATGTAACTGTCTGGCTTTAAGTCTACTCCCAAGTTAACTATCTCATATGACATGACATTATATAGCATCCTAACCAGCCTCCTCATTCTCAGTACACACACACACCCATCCTTGTTTCCTATCCAATCAGGCCCAAATTCTTCCTTGAACTCTACCACGCTGCTAATGCCGTCAGCCCACTTGGCTTTACATGCCTTTACCAGTCACTAATGGATCAAGAGAACCAAGATCTCTTGTATCATAGTCCAATTTTCATACCAAAGACAAGACTGATGGCCTAGATTAAATCATCTTATTTTATACAATGGGGCAAGAGAACCACCAGAATTCTATGCGGTGGCTGAAAAATAATAAGCTTATACCCCGAGCCTGATCATCTCTTCCTAATCCTTGACCCAACCCTGTTTCATTCCTCATACTCATGAACTGCTAAAAACTATGTTCACTGTTAGAGGCTACATTAACATGCATAACTGATGTGATCATTTTCATTCTAGATTTATTTTCAACACCAATCTCACCTATAATGGCTTGGTTCATTCTAAAGTGTGTGTCAGCTGTCTATTTGACTCATCACATTGTGTTATTTCAAAGAGAAAAGAAAGAAAGAAAGAAAGAAAGAAAGAAAGAAAGGAAGGAAGGAAGGAAGGAAGGAAGGAAGGAAGGAAGGAAGGAAGGAAGGAAGAAAGAAAGAAAGAAAGAAAGAAAGAAAGAAAGAAAGAAAGAAAGGAAGGAAGGAAGGAAGGAAGGAAGGAAGGAAGGAAAGAAGGAAAGAAGGAAGGAAGGAAGGAAGGAAGGAAGGAAGATGAAAGAAGGAAGGAAGGAAGAAAGAAAGAAAGAAAGAAAGAAAGAAAGAAAGAAAGAAAGAATTAAAGGAAGGAAGGAAAGAAGGAAGGAAGGAAGGAAGGAAGGAAGGAAGGAAGGAAGAAAGAAAGAAAGAAAGAAAGAAAGAAAGAAAGAAAGAAAGAAAGAAAGAAAGAAAGAAAGAAAGGAAGGAAGGAAGGAAGAAATCACTGGGCAAAAATATCAAGCCAAAAACAAAACAAAACAAAAAAATCATTCTTCTATGCAATTAGCTTGACTACAAGTTTTCTTTGTCCATCTCTGATGAAATTAGAACCAAAGACAAAAAGACATTTTATAGAATAAGGAAAACCACAGTAGAGTTCTCTTGATAACTCAAACTCAGGGAATGGTTTTGTTTCATCTAATTGATCAGCTCTACAACTGGAAAGTGATCCAGAAAAGCTAAAGACAAGCATAGAGTTCATTACCTACAATGTAATGCTAGGGATCCATCCATTAGAAAGAATGAAGTTATGTGTCAATACAGAAAAGTTCCCACTGTGTATTGTTTGTGAGAAAGCAAATTAGAGAAAAGTATGTGCCGTATAATCCCTCAGTTACCTAATTCTTAGAGGATAAAATTCTATTATATGTATACTTGTACCTGGATAAAAAATATAGAGAAAGTATATACAAGAAACTGTTTGTTTGCACTGGAGTAAAATGACAAACGCCTGTCTCCAAACTAAAGTGCCCTGACATGTGTTAATTATTCAGTAAAAGCATGCTTTAAAAAGAGCACAAAAGTGCTGAAAGACAGGTGGTGGGCCATCTTATGTGATCTGTTACGGTCACACTTTAAAGTGATCTCTAATATTCAAACCCAAGGCTGAGAAATTGATGAAAAATGTTCTTACCTTACTTCAAAAGAAAAGGTACAAAATACTGCTAGTTGTTTAACATTAAAATAATGCATAGATTTTACTTATCCAGGGAGAAGAAACACTACTTCATGTCTATAGTTTCAAGCATCAAAGGTTTTACTGGTTCCTAGTTTTTGTTTGTTTGGTTGGTTTTGGTTGTTTCTATTCTCGGGCTCTGTCAAATAAATAATTCTTCAAGTTATTGTGTCAAAAACACAGACGGCAAAGTAAATGATTATAGGGACATTCAGAATCACATTTACTTAGATCTAAAAAAAGGATCTTTAAAATTGAGTTAATATGCTGGCAACGGCATCTTAGATTTCTAACTTCATTACTTAGACCACGCTGCTTCTCTATTAAATATGAAAATGGTTATGCCTCTAATATCTTCTTTCATTATCACCTAATAGCATCATAGACTAAATTATGTTATTAACTGCATGGCAAAAATGGCTTTGGTATGGTTTATAAGCCAAATAAGATATCATTAAAATAAAATTAAACCATCCACTTGGAGACAGATTTTAGAGAAGGCAAAAAAAAAAAAAAAAAATCACACACCAGCCTGTGGGACAACTGTTGAGTTCTTGCAATAGTTTAAACTAGCTAAGAATCTTACTAAGTACTTTATTCTTCATTTAATTGACTGTGCTATTCATAATGAATACTTCTTTAATAACTGGCCTAGTATGAAAACATTGACTTAACATAAAACAAGTTACCAAATTAGAGAAGAAAACTGTTATCTAATGATGGAAGAATACCACAGGCTTGTCAAAGCAGTCACCAAGCTATATGGAATTAGGTCAAGTCATATTAAGGAATATAATTGTAAAATTGTAATAATAATGTTCTTCGTTCGGCAGCCGTCCATCTCGAGAGACGATGGTGTAGCTTCTCAAGAGTCTATCTGCACCGCCGAGAATGGCTGTGCAGTCCGACTCGGAGTGACACGGTATCTGTCTCCTCCCGTGTTGAATCGACATCTTGCGATGACGCTGGAGTGTCCTCTCCAGTGAAGCTGAAGCTACAGAGCCTGGGCAGGGTGATATGGAGGGTCTGCTGTTGCCCATGCAGCAGACCCCCCACTCTCTTCGCAGCTGAAGGATCCAAGGGAAAGACGGAGTCAATACAGCTTGGCTTCAGGTGCGCCGCAGGAGTTGCCGGTGTTGACTACAACGTCAAACCGCCTTAGGGACTCCGGCTCCGGATTTTCTGTCGGGGTTTACTCCCTTAGCCTTTCCCCTGAAGAGGTATGCCGCAAGGCAGCGGAGGTTTTTTGGAGTCAGAGTTTTCCTTCTCTGAATAATAATGTAATAAGTATAAATTATAAATAAATAAACCACTGGTATTTAATCAGTTTCAGTTTTTCTTGCCCTAGTAATTTTTTAAAAAATTAAAATAGAAAGCAATAGATATACATTTGCAACACAATACAAAAGGAAACTGGCTTGGAAATAAGGCCCTTTGGCAATAATCCATATAAACAAGAATGTGAATGTACTCTATTCTCAGAATTTATTGACAATTCAGTAAAAACAAAAAATTAGGAAATATGATTAAGAATAAAAAAGCAACAAAAAAACTCAAAAAAATTCAAATCAATTATTTTCCAAAAGATTCTATTAAAAGAGAGATAAAGAAGCTATAAGGTGTTATAATATTTCCTGAAATATTGACAATTTCTCATAAGATAGATATGAAATGAATATATAATTAGGATGTTTAGGCATTTTCTAAGCCAAAGTAACTTTCTAAATGAACCATTTACTACACTCGTCGGCAGCCGTCCGTCTCGAGAGACGATGGTGTAGCTTCTTAAGAGTCTATCTGCACCGCCGAGAATGGCTGTGCAGTCCGACTCGGGAGTGACACGGTATCTGCCTCCTCCCGTGTTGAATCGACATCTTGCGATGACGCTGGAGTGTCCTCTCCAGTGAAGCTGAAGCTACAGAGCCTGGGCAGGGTGATATGGAGGGTCTGCTGTTGCCCATGCAGCAGACCCCCCCTCTCTTCGCAGCTGAAGGGTCCAAGGGAAAGACGGAGTCAATACAGCTTGGCTTCAGGTGTGCCGCAGGAGTTGCCGGTGTTGACTACAATGTCAAACCGCCTTAGGGACTCCGGCTCCGGATTTTCTGTCGGGGTTTACTCCCTTAGCCTTTCCCCTGAAGAGGTATGCCGCAAGGCAGCGGAGGTTTTTTGGAGTCAGAGTTTTCCTTCTCTGCATTTACTACACTATGAACAGGTATTTCACATAACTTTCATTGAGTATTCTAACACTAGCGTAACCATTCTCTCCTTTGCTTTTTTCTTTTTTACTCAAGGTCAGGAGCTAAGTATCACTCTTCTACCTGACCACCCCAAAGACCTGACATCCAGATGAGAACTCTAGAAAGGTAGATTCTTTGCTCCTGAACCACGGATTTGCATCCGATTCGATTCTGTCACAAGTTCCACCACCGCTTGGTTAGCAATTCAGGCTGGACTTGGAGAGCACCCTGCAATGGTTGCTGCCTATGGCCAATGACTACATCTTTCTCTGTTGATGTGGATATTTGTTTACAAAGAACCATTTACGCAGGCTTTTATAAAATTCCAAGCACAAAGCATTTGAGGAAAGCACAGCTTAACCACAGTTAAACTTGATAGTGCTTGGCTGATTTCAAAAGCAATGCATGATGTCAACACCATTCTGGCATAACCAGAAGAAATCAGTAAATAAGCGGCGTTGTCTTGGCTTGCAATATTAGAAGTATGACATCCTGTGTCTGAAGGAAGAGTCTCCCTCCATGACAGAAGAGGAGTCAGGGTCTTGAAAACATTCAAGGATTGTGAGAAGAAACTAAATACTGTTTCTAACTGAACACCTAAAGTATCATCATATGAAAGAAAATGTTGGCTTCTTCTGTATGTCTCTCTCCATGGAAAAAGAATGGACCGAAGATGCAGCTAGCTCTATTTCATTCCTTGCAAAAGAATTATCTGAAAAACAAAGCCGTCCAGATATAGAGAGGGAGTTAAAATTTCCTGCATAGAGATCGCCAGGGCTAGCTGCCGCTGCCCTATCCCCTCTGATCCTGAAGGTCTAGGCTTCAGAGCCAGATTAAGGCAACATCTGGATTCCTAAGCAATAACGATACAGGGGTGCTTAACTCCAAGAGACTCAACAACTCCTTTTTATGTCTGAAGTGAAATTCAGTAACAATATAACCTAACTACTCACATATATTTTTTATATCAGTTAAATGTACTAACTATAATAGAAAATGATTTTACGGTCTGTAAAACTCATTTGTACTAAAATAATAGTAGCTGAGTACGTGATTGCTTAGGCCAGATTTCCCAAGAAGGCCATGAAAATAATGAGTGGACGGCTACAACGGCCAGTGGACCCAACATGTCACATCAGTTACTCAACTACCAAAAGCAGCTTGGCCATCAGTAGCATGATTTGTTACAGTAGCGAATATTGCTTGATAAAATATGGAACATGACAAAGCGTGGTCTTTCCTTAATTTACATGGTAGTTGCATGGCTAAGACCTTCACAAGCTTATCCCACCATGGTTATCTCCCCTTGTTGGATCTAAAGGGACTGACTGTCTCTTATCCACAGGGAAGATTTTTTTAAATGTATAATAGGGCTACTGTCCAAACTCAGAAAATTATACAGATGTTTTACTTACAGGAATGTCTTCAAAAACATTTGAAAGGCGTGCAGGATAAAGACAACTCTGCATCACAGGAAGCCCCTAATCACTACAAGCCAGTGGCTCCCATTCAACGACAGTGACACGGATACGTCATGGTCATGTTTGCAGAGTGCTCTCTGGGATATCCTGGTTTTGATCATGTTACAGTGAAATTTATGTGTTACTTCACTGGGCGAACTATCTGTGAGGGTGTTTCCAGAAGAGATGAGCATTTGATTCAGCAGACTGAGTAATGAGATCCGCCCTTGCTAATGTTGAAGGGCTCCATCCAATCCCTGGAGGGCCCAAACAGAACAAAAAGGCTCTCCCTTCCTGAGCTACGACAGCCATCTTTCCCTGTCCTCAGACGTCAGAGCTCCTAGTTCTCCGGCCTTCAGGCTCTGCGGTGTAAAACCAGAGAGTGCCAGTTCTCAAGTCCTTGGATTTGGACTAAATTACATCCCAATCTTTCCCGGCTTGCTGGCTTGCAGATGGCAGCCTGGGGGATTTCTCAGTCTCCATGACCAAAAGAGCCAATTCCTGTAGTAAATCTCCTCCTCATATACACATTTTCCTGTTCCTCTGGAGGACCATGACTTATACCTGCACCCCAATAAGATGAACCTTCATCTGCAGATTCTTCCATAAGAAGGGGAAGTCAAAACCCAAAACTGAGAGAAAGTGGGGAGAAGGAAGATGAGGCCTCAGAACAATTTGCTACAGTGTTTTTTATATGGTTTCTGCAGCCACATCCCTCTCCTGAGCATTTAAGGGCATAGGAGTGGAAGGAAGTTATAGTCTAAAGTTGGTAACAGGTAATATCCAAGCAGAGGCCAGATGACCATTCGCAAGGAAGACGGGAGTAGGGGATTGGACATGTATGATTCGATGAGACTGGGTAAAAGGGTTATTCACCATGGTAATGGGTCAAGTCAGACTTCCTAGGAATCTAGGCTTGAGTTGTCGACTTTCACAGCTAGTTCACACGCAAACAATCTTCTCCCAATGTGCTCTCTTACAGTGGTGACTGTGTCATTCATCATCTTAACCAGGCCACTCCTGAGAGTGCAAGTTGATATTCTCAATAAACCACATGACACAATAAGTAGAAACCGGGACTGCCCCAGGCAAAGCAGGACCTGCGTTTCACATCTACTTTGGAATGTATGTCTAAGTAAGGAAGAACCCCCACGGAAAAGTATTTATTTGGTAGCATTACTAAGTAAATAATATCCCCATATGACTGCTTACCCATTCAGGGCTTTTCTTCCTCCTACATTTATTTGTAAAAATTCAAAAAGCAAAATTATGGCATCAAGAAGCTAGTTATAGCTTACTTATAATCCTGTACATTTTTTCCAAGTAATATTTGTATGTGACTAAGTTTATACTAAAGAATATATACTTTAGATTGCCTATACCAATTATAGTTTAAAATATAGGTCATATTATTACCCAAAAGCCTTTGTTAATTTAGAAATACACATATAAATATGTCATATTATATTCTATAGTATATTAACCGAGTAACCCTGGCTGGTTTGGCTCAGTGGATTGAGCGTCGGCCTGCGAGCTAAGTGTCGCTGGTTCGATCTTCCAGTCAGGGCACATCAGAGAAGGAAAACTCTGATTCCAAAAAACCTCCGCTGCCTTACGGCATACCTCTTCAGGGGAAAGGCTAAGGGAGTAAACCCCGACAGAAAATCCGGAGCCGGAGTCCCTAAGGCGGTTTGACGTTGTAGTCAACACTGGCAACTCCTGCGGCGCACCTGAAGCCAAGCTGTATTGACTCCGTCTTTCCCTTGGACCCTTCAGCTGCGAAGAGAGGGGGGGTCTGCTGCATGGGCAACAGCAGACCCTCCATATCACCCTGCCCAGGCTCTGTAGCTTCAGCTTCACTGGAGAGGACACTCCAGCGTCATCGCAAGATGTCGATTCAACACGGGAGGAGACAGATACCGTGTCACTCCCGAGTCGGACTGCACAGCCATTCTCAGCGGTGCAGATAGACTCTTAAGAAGCTACACCATCGTCTCTCGAGACGGACGGCTGCCGACGACGACGATTAACTGAGTGGTTTCAAAGTCATTTGATATATATAATCGTATTAGAGCCAGTCATCTGAAGTGAGAATAAACATGAAAGAATATATTCACATCAACCAAAAATTAACAATTGATAAACTATCTTTATGTTTATATTTCAAGTTTAACTGTGAAATAGCTGTTTTAGAGTCATTTTTTATGGAAAACAGAGATACTTACATATTAAAATGTTGTCCCTATCCTTTCTAACATTTTGTAACATTAACAGTTTATAGCACTGAGGCCTTCTATTTTTTTTTCCAAAAAGGACTCTGCCTTGTTGTAAATAAGAATTATTTGTGTAAAATCTCCCTATAGGCTTCCGTCTTCTGAAAAGAAGCCGAGGCCTCATTGAAAGGAGGCAACTACTTGAATCCGTTCATTGTTCTAGTTCAGTACTTTGCTCACAAGAGTACCAGCTCAATAAACGCTCATTAAGGTAAACACTGGATGACTGACTGGCCGACTGAATGAATGAATAGCAATCTCTCACAGGGGAATGTTTAAGAAGATAACTAGTCAATGACCATCAGTGTTCCCAGTGTAAATCAAGTAAATGCATCTCAAACATAATAGTGCACCGAAAACATAGTACTGCCATTTGTCCTCCTCACGTTTCTTAGTCAAATATCATAAAGAAACATTAAGCTTATAAACTAAGATTATGCTATCAAGTCTTACTTATCTGTACCAAAATTTCAATAATAAAATTATATATAGCTATAGACCTGTTTATTTACATTTGGTTCAACAGTTTGTATCATACCAGTATTAGAGGATTTACTATGAACTGATTACCTCTCAGTCACTGCAAGTACAAAAGCATAATTTATGCCCTCAACTTTTTGTCTAACAATAAATTTTATCAATTAAAATGAGTATTATAAAAAGTTTATCATACTCAAGCCTCATCGCTCTTACTATTAATCAGTAGGTAAGTTTGGTTTATAACATTTGTATAGTGTTTTCTAGAACCATCCTCAATCACATACAAAAACTCATCCTGGGTTAAGAGGATGGAGCTGGGAGAAAGGGCCCTTCTCATTTCACTTGTGTTTCTTTCCGTGCCTAGTTCTGAATGGGTTATAATCAGCATATTTATTATAATAATTATTTTTTAATTACTCTGAGTATTTTTAACTTTTCCCCTTATGCTCTAAATAATCATTGATTGAATTTTCTACGTGGTTAAGACTACTAAGCAAAATAAATTTCATCCCACCTTCCTATTTGATTCATCATAAAATCTGAAGTAGTTGAAGAGCCAGATAATGACATATTAATGTATAACAAGGAGAGTACATGATCTCTTTTGGCAGACAGGATTTAAGGTGATTAAACAAACATATGTCTATAATTCCTCCCATACCATGAAGTACAATTCTATTGCCACTTATATAATATCATGTTAAAAATATGTACTATCTGTCAAATTTTTCTTTTTCTTCAATTCAGGATAACTAGAGTAAAATAAGCAAAATTCCACAATGGTTACCTAGGGAAGTTAGGCTACCTCTTTCACTAGCAATATATTAAAACAAAAGAGAAATAAAAAATAAAAATTGGAAACCATTTATTGAGCTTCTAGGCACCACCGATCTTCTAAGCTTCCTTTATTGCTCTTTTAAGCACCATTATAAGCACTGGGGATACAAAGATAGGACATTTTCTCTTCCCTATTAGAACTTATAAGTTTGGTAGGGGACACCCATATTTGAAAAGAAAAACAAATATTCATTTTAAAGAATATACTGAGGTTCCTATAGGATCACAGAGATTAGCTTCTCAAATACATGGCAGGTTTTTGATGTACAACTTCAAAAATGAGGGGGAAACTAAATGACTTCACATGATTCCTTTTAATCCCATGATTCAATGAACTTGACTTCTTTTGAATATTGATAAATTAAGTTGTTTTACAATATCATACAGTTCCATATGACTTTAGGAGATAGGACATATTTGAAATGAAATCTTAGATCAATCAGTCATATGAAATATTTAACAACTGTATTTTCTACGGTAAGGTATTAAATCTGTTTACTTTTGCCCTTGAAATTGAGAGTTACTATATTCCAAATGTCCTCTTTGAAATCTGTTTTCAAGAAACAGGTAATCAGATCCATCAAGCAGTTAAATAAAAAATTTTTATGACTATATTCAAGATTTGACAAAACCATAAATAAAACAACTTGTCCTATTTTAATTATATGTCGGCTAATAAATAGAATTTTCCCACTCAAAACTATTAGAAATCACTAAGACAATACCTAGGTCACCTTAATGGCAAAACATTTGAAATTTAGCATTTTATTTCATCGTTCTCTTTGATCACAGGCTGGGTCCACATTTCAACTTTTTTACTATAAAATAGTAAGTATTTTGGTTGATATTCTGCTTCTACTTTGCACTCTAACAAAAGACATTCAGTAACTATATATTGGATGTGACTGTTCAATACCCAACTGCGTGGTTACTTTAAGTGACACACTGCATGTTATGAACGCCATTTGTTAATAATCTTAACATAGTTTGAACTGAATATACTAACCTCCATTCATTTACATAGGAAATAAGCATATTGGTAATCTGTATACTCTGCCTTTGGTTTTAACATTTTATTTGCTAATATAGTTCAGTGCATATGGGATGCAGAAAGCAGATTGCTTGATAAGCACATTTAGAAAAAAATGAGAAAAATAAAAACAAATCTGGAAAGTAGATTGTTTGATGAAGTCATTTAGGAAATATGAAAAAAGCTAAAATTGAACGTGGAATGCTTTTTGTTAGAAAATGCAATCTGAAAGTTTAGTAGAATAAAGTTGTTAAGTCATCCATCACGCAGCTGTGAGTTCTAATGGAAGCCACCGTGCCTAGAACCGGAGACGAGGAAATGTGTAAAAAGGAATAATCATTTAGGATGACATAATACTCAAGGACATAAGAAGAGGCTTAATGGACTCTGCCTTCATTAGTGTCCTGGTGGCTCTTTCAAAGAGAAGTGGCGTGGTTTTAAACAGCAAAAGACAGAGTCTCAGGCTCCCTCACTGATTTGGTCACCTTCAATAAATTACACTTCATTCTTTTAATCACTATAGAATAATAATGCCTGCCTAGTAAAACTGTTGGGAAGATTAAGTTAAATGGTATTCCATCCATGAGATCACCTGGTCTATAGTATATATTCAATGAGGATTTTATTTTCTGCTCCCTTTTCTAATGGATTAGGGCCGCGATTGTTGTTAGTCACCTACGTGTTTGCAAAGTAATACCCACTTAGCACAGCAGGGGCCTCAAGCCCAGAAAAAAATAAGTGATTCAGCAGAACATCCCAGTTAGTTGGAGAGAATGCCCATTTCTTGTTCATGACTCCCCTAACAATGACCACCAGTCATGGTACCAAAATGACAACAAACTGAAATCCCCATCAAATGCTGACCTGGAAGACTTGCGTGTCCTTAGTCTTCAACCCAGGATCCTCGTTAATATCACTAGAGAAGTTTGACAAAAAATGTGGGGGTCTAAACCCATCCCCAAAGATTCAGAGTTAACTGTCCTGGAAGCGGCCAGATAAGACTTATATTGTTTTATATTAGATGGTGCATTGTTTTAGAGTGCCCCAGGTGTTTTTTCCTTATAAACTATTGCAATATAAGTTATCTGAATCCTGGTCCCTATCAACTACTCCAACCCCATGATCTTAAATAGGAAGTAGGAACTGATCCTGTCATGGGGATTGAGGATCCAAAGTTCAGGAATAAAGACAGAAGGGTGGGACAAGAAGATGGGATGAGAAGCTCTCAGCCAGCATAAAGATAAGTTGCTAAAACAGAGAGTGGCACCTCTTTAAAGTGACAAGCACAGCTTTCTTTACCAATTTTAGTCCATCTCTTTTGAGCTCTCTTCTAGACTAGGTCTTGTCCTTGGCCTGCTGAGCCCAGTTCAGCAAGAATTCCCTACTTGTTCTTGATATCTAATCAAGTTCCTCACAGAGTAATTTTCCATCTATGGACCCCCTTACTCTGCCCATAGGCCATATATCCCCCTCTGTCTTTGACTTTTGGCCTGGCAATCCCACTATCCTAAACTTATTATTTTTTTAATGTGTTTTATTGATTATAATATTACATTTGTGCCAATTTCCCTTCCCTCTGCTCCCCTCCACCCGGTGCCCCCCCTCCAGTCGTCCCCGCCTTTTAGATCATGTCCATTAGTTGTGCACATAGCTCTTCTCAACCTCTCTCTGTCTGTTCCATTCCCTCCTACCATGATCCTCAATTCCTATATCATCTCCCTCCCTCTCCCCATTCCCCCTCCCTGTTGACTTCCCCCCAATATGTTCCCCGTACCTATAGTTCTTTTTCCACTCTCATTGCCTGTTTAGTTTGCCTTTGTTTCAATTCCCTAGCTTCTGTTGTTTCTTGTGATGCAGTTTTCATTTTAGATTTCATTGTCTTGATCCTCCTTTTTCTAAACCAGTCCCTTTAACATCTCATATAACAGTGGTTTGGATCTAATCAACTCTTTCAGTTTTATTTTGTCCTGGAAACACTTTCTCTGTCCTTCTATTCTGAATGACAATTTCGCTGGATAGAGTATTCGTGGTTGTAGGTTTTGGATTTTCATTACTTTGAATATTTCTTGCCAGTCCCTTCTTGCCTGCAGGGTCTCCCTTGAGAAGTCAGCTGATAGTCTAATTGGGACCCCTTTGTACATAATTCTTTTCTTCTCTCTTGCTGCTTTTAAGATTCTCTCTTTATCTTTAATTTTTGACATTTTGATTATAATGTGTCTTGGAGTGGTTCTCCCTGGGTCCAGTCTCTTGGGAACTCTCCTTGCTTCCTGGACCTGCAAGTCTATTTCCTTCCCCAAGTCTGGGAAGTTTTCCTTTATTATATTTTCACTCAATTTTTCAAGTTCTAGTTCATCTTCCTCGCTCTCTGGCAAACCAATGATTCTTATGTTGGGCCTTTTATAGCTGTCCCAGAGGTTTCTGATCCTCTCATTGTTGCTTCCCATTTCCTCTCGCTGCATTGGTTGACTGCTTGTTCCTTCTCCATATTCCAGTTTGTTGAAATGAACTCTGGATTTTTTTTCCTCACCATCTGTCTCGTATGTGGTTTTGTTCCTTTCGTTATGAGTGTTTTTCGCTTCTTTCTCATCTTTTTCCTGCTCTTTTGTGAATTCTGTAAGCCACCTGATAACAATGGCCCAGAACTGAGCCTCTGACAGGTTTCTTATCTGTTCATCTGTCAGGTTCTCTATCTGCTGTCTGGTGAGCTGTGTCACCGGGATTTCTATAGTTGCCTGCCTCATTTTGACAGATGCGTTTTGTTTTCTTGGGCCGGCTGTCGGGGGCAGTGCCTGTGTACTCGTAATGACCCAGCGACCCGCGGGCGCCGTTTGTCGTCACAAGTCAGCGACCGGCGCCTGTCTGCGACCTATTTCGCAGCCCTGTGGTGCTTTCTTTCTTTGGGGGCGGGGGTCCAAGATGGATTCACACAGTTATTCCGCTAGGAGACCGGGATCCGTCCTCCCGCCCCCCTGGGCCTCACTGTTCAAGGCGATGCGGCGGCCGCTCTCCCCAGCGCCAGGGTCGAGCACCGCCAGGGGCTTGGCCGCAGCTGGAATTCCTCGCCGCCCCGCCCAGGTGCGACTGCAAACAGCACTGCCCTCTTTAACTCTTACCTGCCCAAAGGGCGCCGCTGGTTTATAACTTCATATGTTGGGCTTCCGTGTAGTTTTATTTTCTGGAATTCCTAGTTATCCTTTGTTTTGAAGTAGTTGTATTCCTCTCTAGTTGTAGAGGGAGACCTAGCGCGTCCGTCTAAGCCTCAATCTTGGCCGGAAGTCCCACTATCCTAAACTTATGTTATGTGTATTAACTTATTTAATTTTTCCAACCATCATAGGAGACAGTAATTAAGAAACCATGGTTCAAGTAGACTAATTAGGTGTCCAGGTTCACAAGCTAGTAAACGATATAATCAGAAATTGTACCGAAGTCTCTGTGATGTCCATGCCTGAGTTTTCCCCCTAGAGCAGTGGTTCTCAACCTTTCTAGTGCCGCGACCCTTTAATACAGCTCCTCATGTTGTGGTGACCCCCAACCGTTAAATTATTGTCACTGCTACTTCATAACTGTAATTTTGCTACTGTTATGAATCGTAATGTAAATATCTGATATGCAGGATGTATTTTCATTGTTATAAATTGAACATAATCAAAGCATAGTGATTAATTACAAAAACAATATGTAATTATATATGTGTTTTCTGATGGTCTTAGGTGACCCCTGTGAAAGGGTCATTTGACCCCTAAAAGGGTCATGACCCACAGGTTGAGAACCACTGCCCTAGAGCATTCTGCTTTCCCCTCACCACATCCTATGCCCTGAGTTTACAAGAGGGAATGGGATTGCAGCTGACCCAAATGAATTCACACCTTTAACTTCTGCTACAAACATTCAACTCGCACTGAAAAGTGGATTCTAATGGCAGACAAGTTCAACTGCCGAAATTACATTCAATCATGTAGGTTTCCTAGTGTGTTAAAGGTCTCTCTGATTGATTCTGTGTGGGACAGAATGACTCTTCTCTGACATTCAGCCCCATAGCAATCAACTTAATTCTTTGGTCGACTTATACTATACACAAATAATATCAACATTTCACTATCTGAATTACTTAGAGGTTTACTCCTCACTGAACGCAAAATGTTAGTCTTAAAAAATATCAGAGATGGAGCAATGTCTTCTAATTCACATGGACGTCTACTGGAGAACGAAACTAGAGCCGAAGGATAACCAGAACACTTGAATGGCATTCTAGACACAGATGAACCATATGCGCTTTCATCATTTTTCAATACAAACTAAAGATTTTTATAATCAAAATGACTGAAGTCAATTAATACACATTGTATCAGGCAGGAAACATACCTTACCCCACGCATTTTAAATTTTAATGCTTAAAATAGTAACACCCTATTAGCCAGTAAAGAAACTGTTCTGATCGCATTCCTATTTATAAACAGGCCCTCATAACATTACTGAACATTTTCTGTATTCCCACACAGAGGAAAATATCCCATGACCCAATTTTGATCTCCTTTTCAGAAGTTTGAAGAAATTATATTTTATTTTTGTATGACTAAACCGACTTCATAAGAAGAAGCTTTGCAGGGGTGTTAATGTGACCTTGTTCCTTACACTAGGAAGTTCCGGTCATTTTGCCAAATGAACAGTCTATTGTATTAGGGCTAATTTTAATGTAATGTTCCAAGAAAATTTAACATCTACAGGGTATCAAGAGAAGCCCTCGTGGGTGTGGGATCTGGTCTAAGGAACCATGCCAACTGGACAAGGAAGATGTCCATTGGCTGCATGATGTGTCAGGATCTTCTTCTCCCTAAGGCTCCCAGTTACCTACAAGCTATAAAGTATAAAGAAGCACATATCCCCTGGGGCTGATAAGAACATATTAAATGAATCAATGTTCAAACATGTGCCAGTATGAAGTAGGCACAATTTATTCAAGGCTGTAGAAGAGGCAACATACTCCCTTCTCTATTTCCCCTTGCCATCCCTCACCCCTCCCCAATACAACTGTGTAAATTAACAAATATCAACAATGGCATCGAGCTCAGCATGGCAAGTGCTTGAAGAAAAAAATTCTAGCAACTATGAGGACGAATTACTAAGGTGTCCCCCCTCTCTGGAATAATATTTCTTCTTACCTCTGCTAGCCAAGCACATATTTCGGTTATTCCTAATTTCCCTTTCCTCTGAAAACTTCTCAAGTTCCGTTCAGGAAAGACCTGTAGCACATTTCCAAGCACCAGAATTTTAAGATGTAAATTTTAAGTCTGGGATTGCTTGTTTGCACAAAGCATCAAATTTCAGACTCTGGGCACTTTGAAATTAAGGATATTCAGCTTTGCATCCCAGTACCCATGAGGGTAACAGTTGGCTAGTAGACTCTCAATAACATGTATTGAGGGAGTAAATAAATAGATGAATGAAGGAAGGAAGGAAGGAGTGAGGGGTGACTAAGTAAAGCTGAGATTTAGGTAATGTCTGCCAGTTGCACAAGACTGTTCTTCAGATGGTATAAGGATTTAAGCAAGTAAAGGATTTACTTGATTTTCCATAAATGTGTAGATAAGAATGGGTCTCTATATTCTCTCCCTTATCACCCTGATTCCTATTCTTATAACTCAATACACAAAAAGAACTTGCTAAATTAAAAAATAATAAAACAAGACTAAATAAATATCAATACTTACAGAAACAGAAGCTCAATGCATTGCTGAAATATCAACACCTGAAAATCCATTAATGCTGTAACTAAATGATTTTGCATTCACTACATTTTCCAGGTGGTGTCCCTGCTTCAGAGCCATGCACCACAGTGATTTGGCTCCTTGTAGTGATATGCAGATAATGACCTTGGTGTGTATTTGGAGATAGAATCCCCATCCACTCTGCAGGCTCACTACCTTACTTCACTGAGAGTCATGGTTTTCCCAGGCACCGCTGTGCAGCAGTTTGGTGTAGCTGTTGATGTTAATTAATTTATGTAAATCAGCTAGATACCATCCTGATTAATGTCTTCACCGCTTCATTAATGCTGAATACTGTAAGAGACTATTGAACATGTATGATACAATACCTGCTTAAAGACTAACTACTCATATGATTAATTTAGACCCTGAAAAACAGGACTTGATCTCTTCTAATTGACATTAACAAAATGTATAACTTGAAAAAAAAGTAACTGCACCAGAAATAAAACTAAATTTTACAAATTCTCTACATGTCACATTGGCATATAGCACCCTTAAAATAATGGTATGAATTTGCAATCTAACAAAAGAAAAGAAAAGGAAAGAAAAGAAAAGAAGAGAAGAGAAAAGAAAAGAAGATGAATAGCAGAGAAAATGTGAGGAGTGCCTCTCTGTGCCAGGCTCTGTGTGAAGGGCTTCCCGGGCTTTAACAATCTCAACAGAACAATCTTGTCAAGCAACATGTGAGCAGCAGGCCTAAGACTCTAACTTTGACCACTGGCACCAAAGCCCAATTCTTAACCACTATGACATGTGGACCAAATTAGATGACACATTCAACAAAATTTATATAAAATTGATGGAAGTCATTTTTATCACTTTTCCCTCTAAATGTTTGTTTTCTGATTTATTCGTATCAATTCCTCCACTAAGCATTAAGCTTCCATGAGAGTTGAATACTATCTCACATCACTCCATGTTACCCACAAACACATTAACCATTAAAAAGTAGCTGTATTTAAATGGGTTTTATTGAATGAATTTTACAAATGTATTTTCTATTAATTTGATAAAAGTTAAAATAATTTCATACTCCTCCTTAGATATTTTTCCTTGTAACAAACACTTACTGAAAGTCATTTCTAGTATAAAAGGGAAGTGTTCCTCACCAGAGAACCCATGATTTTTATAAAGGGGATTAGAAGCAAAGTTTCAAAGAAATGAATGACCCTATAAATCACTTATTCAATAAATATTTGCTGACTTCAAAATACTGTAATTACATGGTTGAATACAATGACTTCACAATCTAACAGATGAAATAATAGAAGTGTGAAAATAACTATAATTTTATAATTCACTTTTAGTTGAAAAATACTATAAAGAAGAGTTATTGTGGCACCAAGAAAAATGATTACCTCTGCTTGGAAAAAATCAGAGAAAGGTTCTTGACTGACACCTCATGTAGACTCCCAAAGATAATAAATGTCCCTGTCAGGCAGTAGGAAGAAGATAATAAAAAGGAAAGAAAACCAAATCACTGGACATGTGCCTGAGGAAGGGCCACAGAGTCCTCCAGGATATGGGAAAGTTTAGGAGGACAAAAGATGGGGGAGTTAAAATTGAAGCCAAATCCTGAGATCCTTAAATGCTAAGCCAAGATATTCAGTTGGTATGAGACTGTATTACTTAACATATTTATAATGACTCAAGGCATGTGGCAGGCCTGGGAGGGGGGAGGTTGTCATTGCTGATAGTTTTGCTTGAAAATTCTTTTCCTTGAAAATGAGACCACTCTGTACATAGAATTGAACTTTCTGGTGACTGCCCATGTCAGCATTATGGGAAAAGACTTTGACTTTCGGTCTAGCAATTCCACTATCCTGTTGTGTTACTTCTGGAAAAAATCATTCTATTTCTTTCTCTATTCTCTAATACTTCATTTTTACAAAGGGAGGTTAGGGGGAATGCACCTAATACTTAACACTATTTGAGCAAGCCAAAGTGTTGGCAGCCATATGATTTTAAGACACAGGGATTGCCCTTGGCAAGACCCAGCTCAACTACTTCTTCATAAAGGCTTCAGTTCACACACACTTTCACCCCATAGCATTTTCTCCACTTATACAAGTCATTTAGTGACACAGTCCATTGTTTCAAGATGTTTCTTGTCTAAAGAAAAGATGTTAAGTTAAAAATTAAATTATAACTGAATAGGTAACAATAAAGGGCTATGGTTACAAATATTGGTACAATGGAATCTATGTTTGGTGGTAGAATAAATAATTCCTGGAGGAGGTTACATTTTAGCTGAAGTGAACTGGGTGAGACAGGGGGAAACATTTTACTTGGTATCATTTAGCTGTAAAAAGTCATTGGAGTAATTTTAAGATAGAAAGGTGAAGAATGGGGCCACTGTGAAGTATATATACACACATAGACATACAAGGGAGCCCAAGAATAGTCAGCTAACTGAGCCTCAAGGCAAGGAAGGCACATACTGAAGCTATGGCCTAAAGTGTCATACTCTCACATGAGTGACTCAGCTTCTCTCAAAATATCTCTCCTCACTGACAGCCAGATTCCTGACCCTTCATCCTGCATATCTTTTGTCTACCTCATCTCTTCTCCTCACAGGCTTGGCTTGCTAGGACTCCTGAAGGATCCAACTCTCTACCTCAGAGTCGGTAACTGAGACATTCATTTGGTCGGTCAATTCTCCATCAATCACTGTTCCCTGAAGATGCTATCTCTCAGCTGAAAGTCATAAGATATAAGGAATCTCATTGGCACAGTATACCATTCCATGCCTATGTATCGGCTCCTCATAGCTCGATGCCCACACTCTATCCAATTAGTTGTTTCTGCAGGTAGAGGAGAAGCAGTAGGGCTCTGCCACCCACTTGGGTACAGATTGTGGGAAAGGCAGTCCCTTGAGACAAGGGTGGATATGGAAGGCTCTGGTCATGTCCAACTGACAGAGTCCCAAGCAGAAAGAGCATGTACAAAGCACAGAGGCGGGAAAGAGCAAGGTGTACATGAGGAACTACAAGTTCAGTACAGCGAAGGCAAAGCTCATGACAAGAGAACACAGGCAACCAGGCAGGACACTGTATTACTAAAGGAAGACAAACGATGGTAGAAAGACTTGAGGAGCCAGCTGCTGCGACCTACGTGGGTGAAGATGAAGACTTCAACCAAGACAGTGACAGTGGCATTAGAGGGTGGAAGATGGGTTTCAGAGGAATCTGACAGGTGATATTTACTAATCTACCTCATCAGTTATGGGTGGAAAAATGAAGACATCAAGGAGAACTCCCAAGTATCTAAATTAGGCAACTGGGTAAAAGGCAGTTCATTGAATCAGGAATGAACAGGGATGTCAGCGGAAAGGGAATGTGTGGAAAGGAAGAGAATGTGTCCAATTCGGGCCATGTTGAAGGTAAATAAGGCCTAACCAAGGAGAGCCAGCGGGGAGTTGGAAACTTGACAGTGAAGCATTGAGAGGGGTCTAAGCCAAAAATGAAGCCTTGCTGGCCACCTGTGATTGCATTGGATGAAAGATCTGGAAATCAGGGAAGAGGGCAAAGCCCAGAGAACCCTGGCAAGAAGTTATCCCATCTTTGCTAATAGGGAGACATCACCTTGCTGCTGCCATGAATGGGCTCAACTCCCTCAGGGGACTCGGATCCAGTTGAGGAAGGGGAGCCAGTGCCTGGGAGCACAACAGGGAACAAAATGCGTGAACTACCTACACAGACACTAAATTAACTATTTCCTGAGGGGCAGGGAGGTGCTTTTGTGTTTTGTTTCTCCAGTAGAGAGTCTGAGGAGAGATGTAATTAGGGAATTTGGAGCCTTATAAAGAAATAACTAAATACCAAATAACAGATTAATAAAGAACTGATTGTGTGCCTCAATTAACGAAACACTAACTATTTGGAATAAAAATTTATTTTCATCTATGCTAAATGAAAGCCTGAGTAAAAAAAAGAAAAATGTATACATTTGTCAAAACTCACCAAACTGTAAATAAAATAGACCTCAATTTTAAAAATACACCTGTGGCTAATGAGAAGGAAACAGCTGACCATCTGTCTCTTTAAATTTCCCAGCAAAGTCCCGTTTATTGAGTCCACACACATATCCTTTTTAGGTCCTCCAAATACACAAAATACGAGTAGGATCAAAGTTCTCATTGAGGCAGTCACGGTTTAGGGCTAAGCCACACATGAAAACGAATCATTACGATGGACCACAACTGAAGTAAGAATAGAGTGGCGTGGGTCAAACGCAGCTCTGTGAAAAGTTTTTGACCTTTTTTTCTCTTCTGCGCTCCTTGGTCAGGCGCCCCTGGGGAAATGAGGCTGAGGACCTCACTTCCTACACTCATGAATGAGTACATCAGCACAATTCTGTGTACTGATGACACATGTGACTCATCGTAAGAGACACAGACAGAAAGGAAAACTAATACAGCGTAATAATGGCGCAGATCATTCTGTTTTCATCAATAGCACCCCCCCCGCCCCCCGTTATATAAAACACTGAGTACCACAGGCAGCAGGTGGGGAAGGGGGAAGGGAGTAGGCTGGGAGAGATTAGCTATTGATATTTTTAAAATGAAGACTAAAACAAGTTCGTTGCTCAACTAATCTTACATCACTTTTACCAATAACTTCAATTCTACTCACACAACTCAACTCTGGCTTGAGACCTAAGGAATAAACCAGCCTTCAAAATATTCCCAGTGCTTCCAGTAACATAGTTTTTACTCAGAAAGGTAGATATCAGATTAGTTTCTGGTAAATAAATCTCCTATAGAATTACTATTTTTTTCTGGATTTTCATTTAATAGAACTGCCAAAGTTTTCCTAAGTACTATAAGAAGTTATTTTTCAAAAGTTGGATAAAGAGATAAAAGTGTTGGTTTTTTTTTTTTTTAAGTATTTATAATACCGTGAACACTACAGCTATACAAAAAAAAAAAAAAAAAGTAATTTCTGCAAGAAATATAACCAGACACATAGGGCAAGGACAACATATCTTTAGCCATCCATGATAGTCAGTGAGGCAATAAACCTTTACAAATCCATTACACGTTGTTTTCTAGAGTATCTTATGGTGTATGGTAATTTGTAGAAATATACTCCTGAAAAAGATTTAAATACTGGATATTTAAATGCTGAGTGAAGATGGGTATAAAAAATTACCTAAATATTTCACTAAAGGGAAAAGAATCATGGTAATTATACATTTAAAGTAACTGCACATTTTAATTACTAAGGGTAAATTAATTGCAAAAGAGGAGATTTTCCTTTATTATAGACACATCAATATACTGCATAAATTGTAATACTTAAGATTTATTCCCATTATGGTTACTGGGCTTGACATAAATATACCTATCATGTCATGGAAAGGCTTTCTTTGAATATTTATTTGGTATTTATGACAGTATTATATTATTGCAAAAAAAATGTCAGTTTGGGTTGTTTTAGATACTGAGATATTACTGAGCTATGCCTTTTCACTGTTTTTCAAAATACTGTTCCTTTTTCTCAAAGTGCTGGAATTCCCCTCAACTCTCTAAAAGCATCTTTCTTCGGATAAGACCTTTGTAGAAGATGAGTTGCCACTTTAGCAGTGCATCAAATCAAAGATCTTAATAGAAGTATTCACATGAGGTAGAAGTTACAGATCCACTGGAGAACATTATGTTATTTTCTGCATTGTAAGAGTATGGGAGATCTCGGCTTTCATCCTCTTCACAACACAAACAAACAAACAAACTGTGAAATACAATAAGGCTACTAGTTACTGACAAATTTGCTACAAAACGCCTTATGAATGACAAAACTATTTTTTTAACTTATCAATTGTCACTAAATATTGTTATCATCATTGGAGGATTAGGATACCTGCATTGAATTGCAACCAGCATACTAGAGTGTGTTATATCTGCAGTGTTTTAACTTACATATTTTTGCATTTGTCTTTGGTTTCTGACACCTACAGGGTTGGAACTAACAAATATTGAACAGGAGACAGACTATGATAAATGATGTCTTTCTCAAGATGAAATCTCTCTGGATGGGAAATGGCACTGCACATTCCTCTGATGTCCCTCCTCACCAGCCTACACTGCAGCATTTGTCCGTACCCATGTTAACTTGACTGATAAATTATGGAAAATTAGTTCAGGCTTAGTATTTAATGCTGTAGGGATTAATGTGCAAAGGTGAAATGGCAGGTGGACAGACCTGATAAAAAGCCAGTGGGATTAAAATGTTCTGGTAACAGGTAGTGTAATTTACTGTTGCCTAATGATTAAGACTACTGGCTGAAGATAAATATAAAAGGCATTTAAAATGTAATAAATGAATAAATTGTTGTAAGCCTCCAAGAACCAGAACTACACAGCAAAGCGCTAAACTGTTGACTAAAAATTGTGACGCCCCTGTTAAAAATGAATACATTTTGTTGAGAAGCTAACTGAGCAATAGTATATATGCTACTACGGGTACAGCCACACAAAACAGCTCTGTATCTGAATACAGTTAAATATAGAAAACTAGACTGGAGTCATGACACAATGACATTTTTTAAGAACTGTTGATGGCATGTCACTTGGCTCATACTGCCATCACTAAGGCACAAACAACAACCTCGCAGGTCAGATTTCCAAAGCAGAGGTCTGGCCCCCAAGACACAGATGGAACAGAAATGTCCAGACCGTTGACTCTAAGAGTTTATAATCCCTTGGTCCCCATGTCAGCCTGGCTTCAACTGACATCCATGCAATACAATGTCCATATTCACATCAGCCATCCTGTGTCTCATTTTAAATAGTGATTCCTAATTAATCTTCTCAACAGACTGTGCTTTGATTGGTTTCTTGGCCCAAGCTGTCAGCCACAATTAGTATTCTAGGTCACAAAATACATGCAAAGAATTTAAAAATCACAGTAATGTGACATTAACGTGTCTCTAACCATAATATTGAGTACTGTTTTTCAAAATAAAAAGTACTTTGATGCAAGCCTTCACATGTTTTCTTAAAGAGCATATTATTTACTTCAGCAAGCTGATTCTTCAGAGCTTAGTTATAAATCTAAGACCATATCCTCTGTGAGGATAAATTTATGAGATCGCTGTGGTTCCCAGCAATTTTATTTCTGTCAAAGGCTGGAAAAAGTGACTCACTAACATTACACTAATTTCCACAGCAGTGGGTAGTATGTCTACAAAGAGAAGTCTGGTGTGAAATGCATTCAGTCAGCCTGGCCGATGGTGATTCGGTGAGGAGGAAGGGCAAGAGGTTCCCCCATTCTACGTTGCTCTGGAAATCAGAAACATCCAAGATCATTACTTCTACACAATTTCCTGAATAAACACACAATAGTGTCACTGACACTTCACTGAAATTGTTTGGTTACTATAAATTAAGCAATTTACTAGTTTCGTTGTCTCTTTTTTCCCCCTTAACCATTAAATAGAAAAATAGGAGTGTATCAGTTAATGGTTGCATGGCATGTATTCTTACTGTGGAAATAGTTCTTAATTTACACGCTCTGTGTACAATATCATATCTCTTTTCTCTTGTTCCTTTGTGTTATTGGCATTTGACTTCAACCCAACAGCCATCACTTGTATTTTGCATTATCGTGGTTTAAAATAAGTCACATGGAGATGTTCCTTTTGGGGGTGAGCATTTAGATGATGTGACACATTTGCACCTGGGCTTTATCAAGTCAGCAAATAGTCCTGCATAATTACCAAGAGTCTCATTACATCAACTTCCCTGCTTCGTTTGGAGCCCAGACAAAACACTGTGTGAAACAAAAATGAGTAATCCCACTTAATGACTGAAGAAATTCTACTACTGCAACACATAGTTTTCTGCTAGATACTTGTTTGGGTGATAATACTGCTAAGAGAAACATGTCTTCTATTTTGTGAGCCCACACATCACAAAATGGTATTTCCCAAAACAGGAGCTCTTTCGTCCCCAAAATATCAGGCTTTGCATGACCAACAAAAATGATGGATTCAGAAAATGTAAAGGGAGCTTCAATATTTATTTTCCGACTGTACGGCTCATCTTTTTGATTCTCAAAGAAATGAAAACTGCGCACATAAACAGATCCTTTTATATAAATTAGAATTCACATAAATTGCTAATGGCTCAAAATTGTCAAATAAAATCTGCCTGGACTCTATTTGTAGGCTTTGATCATCTAAATAGAAAGGTTGAATTCTGCATACAAGGCTTATCAACAGATTCTATTTTTACACAAACACACGTAAGTGGCTATATGGATAATGTTAGTAATTGGGGGCATATAAATACGTATGTACTTTACATACATCACTTCTAAAAAGGGGTCTGTCTTTACTTTGCCTGATAGTATTTAAATACATGTATTTCACTCTGTCTTTCAGAGTCAATTTAATTACATCATTCTTATTATTTTCACAGCATATTTCAACACATTATCATATTACGAAACAGTGTTTGAGTCTCAGGGCAGGTATTACAATACTATCTGCATTTTACAAATGGCAATACTGAAGCTCAGATAGCATATGTGACTTGGTACAGAATAGGACTCTAGATGATGATGCCCAGGCTACCATTTTGGCCCTTGTCTCCTGCTTTCTTGCATTACAGATGTTGGGCTGGGAGCATTAATAATGCTATTGGTATTACTTACACTAGGGTTTCAAAATGGTACTAATACAATCCAGTTAGTGAAGTCGATACCTAACATCACTATCTATGGAAATTTTTACTCCTAACCCTGGTCTCTTTTTTCTTTTCTGTTATGGAACAAAATGAGGAATTCCACATAGTCAAAAGGCCATGTTCAAATTCTCACTGTTCTCATCATCATAACTCTTCTGATGCTTATTTGATTAGTGTAACTCCTGCGGTTACAGACTGTCTTATACAAGGCGGCATGAAGATTTACTTCTGCTCACCAGGTGGTGTAACCACTTTGTGGAAATCACCTTTAGCAACATAATTGTGTTAGTCAACTGCGTTTTTAGTGTTGAGCCTCCATGCCTGAAACATGGCCTATTAAAAATAGCAATAATGCATTGGTTATACATACATGGTCAATTTTTCATATATGTGCATACAGATTAAAATATAGTGAAGCATCTTTATTATATATAAAATAACTGTGTGATGCCCAGATGTTTTCATACAAGAGCATTCTTAAGGTAAATGCAATAGCATACCGTTAATACTGGCTGCCTTTTTAAATTTTATAAAGCACCTTTTTAGGGAAATGAGAGAAACATTTCATGTTATCCACATACTAAATATCTCAAATGCTTTTAAGAAATATCTATGTGAAAAATGTTCTTTCATCAGTTTCACAGAATCCTTAGATAAGAACGTCTAATTAACAAAACAAAAAAGGAAGCTTTTAAAGATTTAGCGGAAATGTTAATGTTAATTAAATCTCTTTCATCTGGATTGATTAGTGTAATTCATTATTCACTACTCTTCTGGACAGATGAGTTAAGTTACAGTTGCTACAAAACACTGCTAATAGTTTATCTGATGACATTATTTTAAGCTTAAAAATAACCACACTTCAAATTAAGAGAGAACATACAGATTTCTAAAGTGTTTTTCCAGCTCAACATGTTTTTTTTTCTTTTTTTGGTGTGAGCAAGCCCAAATCGTTGTGATTGTCTTATTTTGGCTATGCTTCTGCTAATTATCTTTTGTAATTATTTCACTTTTTGAAGTATTACTTTGTAGTTTCAAAGTACGAGAATATGAAAGCCTCTGAAACCAAACAGCTTACTCTAGATCATTTACATCATACTTTTTATTAAGAAGGACATTTTTGTAAATTTGACTTCAAATCTAAATTGATGAAGCTGAATGACGGTTTAATAAAATGAAAGAAAACCATAAGATTTCTTAAGAGCAAATCATCATGATGATGTTCATTTGCTAGCACTGAAGGGTTTTTCACAACAGTATCTGAAGAAAATTCAAATTTTATGAAAAATAAGAAGCATGATTTCCTTAAAAGTGGATCATTTTTAAGAAGAAACTTTTAAAGCATTATCAAATAACCCTTTAAATACACCCTTTAATGAACTGTGCAAATAATCAAACATATGGATATCATTTCCCTTGTACTACACATGGGTAAAAGTTACAGGAAATATCATTAGCAAAATGTGTTGCAGATTTGATTACACCTCCTAACATTTGAAAAAATAGTTTGATGTGTTTTATAAATGCAACATGTGCCACATTCCTAATTATTACTCAATTCCACATCTCCTCTCTCATATCTTCTGAATATGTTGAAGTGATAATAATGTTTCTCAAGATGAAAAGAAAGCATACTCAGTCACAGATGAAACACACACACACACACACACACACACACACATCCCAAAGAAAATAATTTACACGTTGCCTTTTTTTAAAAGAAACAAGCTGGGAGAGCTGCTGGCCAGTCTCCTGGCTGAGGACAGGCACCAGTTGGGGGGTTCTTTTGGGAGGTTTAGCCTCACCCTTGAACCAGCCTTCTGTGCTCTGGGCGGGAGGGGTATGGGCAAAGTAGACTTACAGAATGATTTTACATTCTCATCAGTAACTTTTTATTTCCTAGGCATTATTAAGTTATAATCAATTTCTCACCAAGATCTTTTATGTGATATCACAAGGACTAAGAGCATCAGGATGATAGGAGGGAGGAAGGGAGGAAAAGGGTACCCTTGCTTTTACCACTACCCAAGTGCTCAGAAGGTTGGGAAAGAAGGCCATCTATCTCCTTAGGGGATTCCTTCAGGACCTAGGAATTCCTGATCTCTTCCATATGCCTTCCCCACAGAAGATCAACAGTTGGACCACTGTTTCATGAACTATATGGAATGCCAAACTTTTAAAAATAGTTTTAGAATTATCACGACACAAGCTGTAGTCTATGGGTATTGAAATCACAGACAGATACAGCCTTGTCCAATGTAGAAGAGAAAAATTATTTACACGTGATGTTTTTGAATCTTGAATAGCATCGGAAGATGAGGCCTTCAAGGTCCCAACATCCTCTGAGCTTTGTTCCCCCTCAGATCGCATTGGGACTGCCTCTCTGAGTCCCTGTAATCACTGACTGAATGTGGCCCTTGGCGCCTACAATGTTAACATCACATCTACATGTAGACTTGCTGGAACTCTGGAAATACTTCCTGGGTCAATTCTTCTGCTCACAAGCTTCTTCTCTCTTCAGACTGCCCACTTCTGGTATCTTCAAATACATCTGCTGTCTCCTAAATTTAATAAGCTTTATTTTTCATGAAGCTTTAATTTGTACAGTATACATTTATACTGACAATTGCTAAATGAGGTATACATCATTTTAAATGTCTTCAAAAGCAGTAATTTTGTCCTAGAAATTTTAACACTCTTTGACATGACCTAGAATGGCCCATCTTAAACTTTGCTAATTATTTAATTAAAGTTTTAAGAGACACCATTATTGTTATTTTTCTTTTTTCTCTACCTTTCATCAAATATACATGCACACACAAACACCTACATACATACACACACATACCAAAGAAAATAATTTCTCAATTTCTGATGGGAAAACAAATTGTACAAAATGACCTTCTGATAATATCATCAAGTATTTTAAAGATACAAACAGAAATATGATTTATAGTCTAAGTGCCAAACTGAGGCCACAGTGTGAAAAAACACATCATAGATTATGAAATTATTTCCTATTCCAAATATTAGTAAGTATAGCATGGTAGTAAGGGTTGTATCTCCTTTACCAATTACCCAGTCCAAGAAAAGAATACATGTTTACATATATATTTTTAACTGTAATCAACTTAAAGGAAATGGATTGACATTTTCCAAATCAGTAACTATTTTTTCAGCTTTATTGAGACATAATCAGCAAACAAAATTTTAATTTTTTTAAAGAAACAAAATATTAAAATGAAGAAGCTATGGGTAATAGGCTTATCAGTGACTTATATTGTCCTTTATGTATATTTTGATAGTTAAAAATTTCTTTACAATAAGCACGTATTAGCCCATGGAGAAATAATCAAGCCCTTCACATAGCTCACCTGAACTCACTGGCCTTCAATCTGTCCATGACCCTCCCTTTGTATTATAATCCCATTACCTCTCTACATTTCCTTGAAGAACCTTTGACCCCTTCGGCCTCAGAATGGCCACAGTGGCTCTTCTCTCTGGCTGGAAGAGCCCCCCCTACTCCATCTTCACCAAGTTACCTCCTCCTGGCACCTTTAGCTCAGCCCAGTCATTACTTCCCAAGGGGGTCTTTCCACACTTCCGAGAGCAGATAAAACCCAGGATAAAGATACTGCACTATCCTCTACTTCTCTGGTACACCATTATTGCAATTTACACTTGGAAATTAATCGATTAGTCTTTTATTGATGTAACCCCTAAGCTCCCCTCAGCTTTGTTTTGGTCAACATTGTATCTCCAATACTTGACCTGTAGTAAGCACTCACTATTTGTTCACTGAGTGGAGTAAACGTCATTGTAAGGTTAGATCTTAAACCAGTTAGGAGATTTACGTGTTTACTATGTAGTTCTTGTACAAACCAGAGGTTAGAAAAGTGTCAGTGATACAAGTGCATTATGTAATGGTTTCCCAGCAATCTGACAAATACATGAAATACACAGGCACATGTCAAAAAGGGTTTCCCATTACTGACATTATTGCAGGTGAATAAAGAGAATGTCAAATGACTACAATGTACATACTACAGAATTTCATTTGTTGAGACATTTCTGCTCATTAATCCTGATAAAAACTATTAAATATTCTCTGTAGCTCAGACAAAGCATCTAACTACTGGTATAAATCTTCACAAGCCTCTAAAAGGACGTAAAGGACATAATAAATACCACTTGTAAGATATACACATGATTTGAGGTTGGCTTAGTTTGGGTGTCCAATTAAAATTATTGCTGACTGCACTGTGGCTATGCCCTGAGGGACTTATTCTGGGACTCCAACTCAATGGCCCTGCTATTTTCTTCCGCTGTAAAAGTACACCCTTTTAAACATAAAATCAGGCTCACTTGCTTTAAAAAGGACTAAACTATGTTTTAATTTGCCATCTGCAAGAACCTAAGCTTCATTATTACAAACATACAAAGGAAGCAAGTGAACTAACAATATTCAATGGGAAAAAAAAAAGTTCTGTCTTCAACTGCATTAATAAACGGTTGTCAATTCTTGATCTTTCATTTCTTAGATTATCTACTTTGTAAATCTTCTGAAAGAAATTTGAAATTGTGGGTGGGCTTTCTGCAACCCATTTGCTGAGCTATGTAGTTCCTCCAGTTAGTTTATGAGATTTAAGTTTACCAATTAAATATTAATCAAAGGAAAGGAAGTATCAGAAAGTGGATAAATGTAATAACAGCATCCACATTTGCCCACATATATTAAGACATACACAAAGTATATAGTTAAATATGTGTTAAAGTTCTGTGTTACTGCAGCTTAAAACTTCCCACCCTATTGATCCCTATTCCATTAGCACGTGTAATTGAACAAAGACCACACATATGTTTCTCACATTTACTAAATTGTCTATCTCTCCCTTCCAGATTGTTACTGTTTTCTTTGGTTCTTTGCAAATAATGAAAATGAACATTCCACCATTCCGTTTACCATATCAGTCCCGATCTGTATATGCATTCCCTCTTTCACCCAGTAATCTCACTTCTAGGATTCTATTCTGAGACACATCTCCAGGATTTTAAAACAATGCCTCCACATTATTTATAAAAACAAATCCTGTAGGTCATTCTCCAGTGTTCTGCAACAATGCTTATATTTATCTGTTAACTCCCTTGAGAATTACTGATAGTAGCTGATAGTAGCTCAATCCCAGAAGATTAACCCATCCCTTATTTTCTTAACAAAACTGAGGCTACCCGAGCTTCCCCAATATTTTCTTTCTTTCAACCTCAGCATCTTCCCTTTCTGTTTTAGCTTTTTTTCTGTCACACCCCCCCCCCCCCCACACACACAAATCCTTCCTAGTCTGGGGATGATTAGAGACAAATAAGGCTGGAAAAAAAATAGGTAGTGTTAAATCTTTGTATGATGGCGAGTCATCAATTCAAAATGTCTAAAATCTAACAATTAATTACCAAAAGAATTAAGTAAAAGACTAAAGTGATCGCCTCTGTGAAGGGAGAAATGGGAATGGTGGCAATTTTCCTGAGGAGAAATTTGACTTTTTAAATTATGTTATAACTTTAAAATAAAAATATTCCTTCTGTTTAGTAATATTTACTTCCCTAGTTGGTCTGTTTCCCTTATATTTAAGAACAGAGTCCTGAGAGAAAATTGATGGGAGACTTTTTTTTCCCCCACAATAATCCATTGGCTAAGTCTGCTGAGATGGGACAGGAGGAACTAAAACCAACATAGGAACTTTCCATGTAACTCTTCTCCATAGATTCTGAGTCTCAGGAGACACCAGAATCTGGGAGTAAAGAATGAGTGTGTTTGGTCTGAAATGTTTCCCCAAAGATTTATGAGAGATTCCCCTGAGTTAAGAACTTTTACCCTATACTGAGGAAAATTTTCACAGAAAGTTCATGACTTTGTCTCTTCAGCTCATAGCAAAAGGATGGCCTTATCCTAAGTAGGTATTTTTGTTTCTTTCTCCCTTTCCTAAATAAATAAGTAAATAAATAAAATTCTGACCATCCTATGAAAACAATGTAAAAATGTTTCTTTATGTGACTATATGTTGATCCCATTAAATAAAAATACTTCAAACTTACTTTCAGAGGCTATAAAAAGTTCCTAGTAAATGTTCAGTTCAAAAAACAACTTTGTAGGAAATATTATCACTCAGGATGACTATATTAATGTACACATTAATGTATCAAAATGAGAGGCTATATTGGTCCTGCCTACCTCACCTTTCTGCCTTTCCATTCCAGTCCCACCTGAAGAGAAACCATGAACTTTCTATAGCCCACACTGAGGTTACCTCTTCCAGGCAAAGAAAACTCCCACAGAAAATTCAGAATCAGTTCCACTGTAATGAACAAAAGAGCTCCTTTGCTGATGGGTACTGAACTAATGCTTAGAGAAGACTCTCTTACACCAGATGGAAATCATTGGATTGCTTGCACTTTCCAATACCAGTGTAAACCTGAGGGAAAGAGGAGAACAGTAGTCGTGTAGAACACAGGAACCTACAGTGTGAGAGAAAGCATGAGATCATGAGGCTATGACAAAGGTCACCAATGTCCTGCTCTGGTTTGGGGGGTTCTGTTGTTGTTGTTGGGGGTGGGGGGGAGAAAGAGAGGGAGAGAAGCATCAGTGATCGATCAGTATCCTCTCATACATGCCCTAACCTGGGACCAAAACTGCAACCCAGGTAACTGCCCTGACTGGGAATCAAATCAATGACCTTTCGCTTGGTGACACGATGTCCGACCAACTGAGCTATACCGGTCAGGGCTCCCTTCTCTGATTTTTCCAAGGGCAGCATTCCTACAACCTTACCTAGTAGAGCTCCTGAAATCACTGCCAGACTAAAGGGTCAACGTTCTGCCTGAGAAACCACACATGGGGCCCCAAAGAAATGGCATGTGGTCCTTCCCTGTTTGGTGGTGGCAGAAAAGAACAGCAAAAAAGAAATACTCTCTGAGCGAAGAACTGAATATACATAACTTGGTAGGGGCAAGGTAGCAATGTGGGTAAACTTACTAGCCTAATCACTTAGAAAAATCACATCAGTCATCAAGAGTTACCAGATTTAGTATCATTTCTTCTGAGTAGTTAGGCTGCTTCCTTTTATATACCGGAAGCTTCCATTGAAAGTAGCTTTCATTTCATTGTTGAAAGCATGATCTATGGTTTGTCGGGTCTGCTTTTTTCAAACATTATTTCTACCAACAGCTCACAGGTCATTGTTTAAGTATGCATACTGTATTAAGGAACTAAATTGGCTTTAACTATAAGACACCCACAGGAGAAGAAAAAAATTAGACTCAATTAATACTATTTTTGAACATATGAACACGAGCAATTTCTAACAGAAATTTGACAAGCACATTGCAGTCCCCCCCCCCTTTTTTTTAACTTTAGAAGTATCCTAATGGCACTGATGTCAAGAAACAAATGCAGAATAAACACAATATAATATCCATCTATTTTTGGTCTCCATACGGAATATCAAAATCTTCTAAATAGGTGATTTCAAAACAGCTGCATGTTGCAGTTTTTTTCTTCTAAAGTACTTCCTTGACAAAGTAATCTCTGAAGTTGGTACACCGATATTCAACACTGAGCTGTTACAACTGAATATTTTGGTGTATTTCTTATATATTTTAATAAGTGTTTTCACTTAGAAAGGAGCATTTGCTCTCCTTTCAAAACATCGATCCACCTTCCAGGTAACTATCATTCCAGTTTGTTACGCTAGCCTCTTGTCCACGTTGTGAGAAAGTGATGTGGTAGATTTGGCGGCCAAATTCTGGTTCAAATCCTGTTCGCACTCCTTCCCAGCTGTAAGACCTTAGGCAGATCACACAGCCTTTCTGGATCTGCCTGCATCTTAAAATGAAGGTAATAACGTCTGCCTTAGAGAATTTGCTGAGCACATAAGTAAAGCATCCTTTTCAGGGCATCCCCTAATTGGGCACAGCTGGTTCTTGGCAGTGACTTGAGTGGGCTACACCGTGCTAACCATTCATCACAATATGAAGACACCATAGTTCAATATATATATTAATTTTGCCTATCATGTACACGGACAGGTACATCATATTCAAAAGCAAGATATCTAGAATGTAAAAACCCCACAGAATGAGAAGGTGGGGGGTTAAACGATGTGCAATGAGAGGCATCAAAAATCTTCACTTTGTTTACTTTGCATCTTTGTAGAAACTCTCAAAGCCTTGTTGGCCAGTTACATTATTTGGGCCAGGATGAAAAGAAAAAGGAAAAAAAAATGTAGATAAAATATCTACAGAAAAGGGAAGAAAGCTAAGTTAACTTAGAGAATTAACATAGTTCTATGTCTCTCCTTGGCATCAGGAACAGGAAGTGGTAGACTTTCTTTACGCTTTCTGGAGAGAAATCTTTGTTCTGATCCTTCTACAGTTAAGCCTGGGAACTCTGGAGGATGGTAACTGTGTATAGAAATCTCACCTCTGACACAAGGGTGAAAAAATGCATTAGGTGAACCACAGCAAAACCATGGATGTCTTTAATCACTGAGCTGGCACTACCCTCTAAAGCAGAGCACCTGGTACATTTCAATCTCAAGCAGGAATCATTATACTTAACTCTTGCATCAGGCTAGGCATTTACCACAATATTCGTGATTTCAACCAGTTTGTGTCTATCATCGCGAAATTTACACAGATCATCATTTAAAAGCAAACAATCCATTTAAGATGATATGATAGAAATTTGCAGGTACAAACCTCAAAGCAAAAACCAGAATGAAAGTAGGCAAAGTTTGAATTTCCTTTACTTTCTAGCTCTGAAGAAACGTAAAGTACTTTAACAAATTCTTTCTATTCCTCTCCACTTTAGGAAATGGACTTATATCACATTGATTTTAAAGATAGAAAGAAAGATGAGCTACCCATTGCCCTGTATCACCATGAATTTTATAACCCGATACTTTCAAGCAAGATATTGAAAACCATTCACTTCCCTAATTATTTATGCTAAAGAGTGTTTTTCAAATTATGCAAAGAGAATACGAATATCCCTCAAAAGGTAATAGATATTAGTAAAAAGACAGGTCTGCAATCAAGTAAATTTAGGAAAGTAAGAAAATAAGGTTATAAAAGCTGCCTTAAGGCAGGAAATCAATGAGTCTTTCATAGTCAAATGGTCACCGTAAATCCCCAGGAGGTGATTATTGTACAGCATTTCCAAACCCAGTGGACGAGTCTTAACCAAGTATTTCTTCTTACCCAAAAGAATATCTGGGGAACGGCTGCTCCAGACCTGTGGTCCTCAAAGTGTGGTCCCCTGGGCTGGTGCTTCAGCATCAGGCTTCTTCGCAAGCCTACTGAATCAGCAGCGCGGGGGTTTCAGCCCAACAATCTTTATAAAGAAGCTCTACAGGTTCTCCTGATAGATGCTCAAGTTTGAGAAGCACTGATCCAGCTGAACCATCCTCCACAAAAGTGAAAGATCGTTTCCACAATTAACTTAGAGAAGAAAGAGTTTTTGAATTAAAGTGGATCTTTTAAGAATAGGCAGTTTTTAAAGATACATCATATTTCTTTCCTTACCTAAATCTCTTTTGATTTAAAAAGCACCTACTGTTTTAAAAAGTATTGTATATACAATGTTTTTATTCGTTCTCTTGTTATTTAATTGTTTGCTCTTAGCAACACAAAATTCTTAATGCTTATTAAAGAAAATAAGTGTCTGGGTTTCTTGTATATGAATGACAATGAAAATATCTTCATTATTACATGATCCAGATTTCCCAGGTGACTTTGATAGACAACAGAAGTAAAAAGTAATGTGTCAATATGTTTCAAAAAAACTTGCCTATGAAGTAGCTAAAATAAGAAAATTTATAGAAACAGAATGTAGAAAGGCAGGGAAACTAGTTTTTAAGAATCAGTGTTTGAGTTTTGCAAGATAAAAAACATTCCAGAAGTGTGTTGCACAACTATGTGAATATAGACAACTGAACTATACACTTAAAAACGTTTAAGATGATACATTTAATGTCATGTGATTTTAACCATAATTTAACATTTTTAAAAAAATTAAAATATGTCTCTCTTTGGTTCTTATGATGAAACTGAACCATTGTAATACTTCCAACTTTTGGAAACATTACTACAATATCACTATGCCACAGTATCGAACTACAGTATTGAAGGAAAAGATATTTAATTCACGAGGACATAATATAAAATTATTTTCAAAATAAGGAGTGTGATTAAATAGTGAAGAGCACAGCACTGAGGAGTTAAACTATAATTTTTTTGTTAGAAAGCAAATTTTAAAATCCTTAATATGAATAAAGGAAACATTCCCTGGTCTAAATTTATTCCATAGGCTTCTATAGAGTTCTAGGCACTGAGCTTGACAATCTCCGGGGAAACAAAGACAACAGATATATTATTCCTGCCCTTAGCAAGCTTAGAGTGCATTGGAAATATACTTACAAAAAAATATTCACAAAAATTTCCCTAAAAAACCCCACACAGTTCAACAACTACCCTTTTTTTAAAGAAGGTGAAAAACAATTTAAAAATTAAATATAAAAAAAAATTTTAACCATAGTCTTTGTCAATATATGTTTTCACAGTACAGCTAAAATTCATTTTTTAGGCTCTGGGAATCTGAATATTTCAAGATCAAGCCTAGATTTGGATTTGAGGAATTGGGTTACAATAAAGACACCTTGGTTTAGTCTGAACAGACAAGATTTTTGAGAAGTGAAAGCATTTATTATAAGTTTTTAATACCTCCAATATAATCTCACATTTTTCTACCAGCACTCATCGCTTCTGTTTGTAGAGCATCTGGCAGTTTGTTTTTGGCATTATTTCACTTGATCCTTACAACTCTTAATAAGGCTACCAGATATCATCTTCATCATTGTACAGACAAAGATGCTGAAACAGAGGGAGAAGAAGGGACTCGCTAATGGTCACCAGGCTATTACTTGCAAAACCAGCACTCAAAACCAGGCTTTATTTTCACTATGCTAGTTTATTTGTCAATTCCTTCACTCACGATAAAATTATGAGGCAACCTTTGCGAAGTATCATAATTGAACTAACAATTAACAAGACAAGTTGTGCCCTTAGGGGTTGGTCCAGGGCTATAGGAGACATCATGGGGGGGAGATTAATGAGGAGAAACCTCCCTGCCTCGGGTTCTCTTTTCTCCAGTCATAGTGCCAGGTTACGACATCACTTCACGTATAGGAATGAGTACTTTGGAAGCACTGATTAAAATCTTTACTGCCTTTAAAAATATTGCAGTGAAGGATGTGACTTGTATGACAGAACATAATGGGCGTGCAATATAAATTCTTCCTTGTGAGCCGTCTAAGAAATTAGCAAGGGAGTGGGGGTGCGGGGGAGGGGTTAGTTTCGAAGAAATAAAAACCATCTGCCCCAAAAGTTCCCAAGTGGACAGTGATAGTGGAATCCCTGCCCAGAGAGTGAGGCTGTCACAAAGGAAGGTATAAAGAGCTGGCAGCCGGCCACTCTTGGTGGCTACAGGGACTCTGGTGGCCCTGAGTTCCATGACCTGCCCATTCCCACCCCCTACAGGCTCAACCTCAGCGGAGTCTTAACACCAGCTATTTCTGTGGCCAGAGTGCACGTCGAGGAAATTCTCATCCTGTGGCACCCCTCTATGACTGTCCCCCAATATGGGCACATGCACGCACACACAATTTTCTTCTAAGTTCAAAGTGTAAAGATCAATAAATTTGCTCGTGAAATAGCAAAAGCTCCAGGTATTTTTTAAGTTAGATGTTCCTGACTAACCTCAGGGTAAGAAGGTCTCTTCCATCAAAGGTGAAAAGGACGCTAGTCCATTTATTTGACATTTTCACAACCCAAAGTGAGAAAGTGTAAGCACGGGGCTCAGTCCGGGACCAGGGAGAACCTTGAGGGCTCACTTTCCCATCTTTCCTTGGCTGGGGCTCCAGGACCATCCTCAGCTCTCACTTGGCTAAAGGTAAACATTTTCCACCTTGGTCATTACAAATAAACTGAAGTACTTAAAATTTTTCCTAGCTGTGACAGGCTGGATTGTATCCCCTACCCCTGAACCCCCGAAAAAAACCTCATATGTTGACGCCCTAACCCTGAGAACATGAGAACATTAGCGGGTATGACCTTCAGAGAAGTGATTAAGTTAAGATGAGGCCAGTAGGATGGGGCCTAATCCAGTATGACTGGTGCCCTGATAAAGAGAAAACTTGGACACACAAAGTCACCAGGGTTACATGCTAGAAAAAAAAAAAAAGACCTTGTGAGTAAGGGCGCAGCAAGAAGGTAGTCATCTACAAGTCAAGGAGAGAGGCCTTCGAAGAAACAGAACTGGCCCACACCTTGACCTTGTACGTCCAGCCTCCAGATCTGTGAGAAAATAGATTTCTGTTACCTATGCCCCCCAGTCTGGGGCTTCGTTATGGCAGCACTAGCAAACTAATATAATACCCTAACTGAACCCTGTGTTTCCACTGATATGTGTGAGGTCTGCTGGTTTTTCCATTTCTATGCCTGATTAAATGTGCTATGTTTAAAACAAATGGATCCTTCTGTACATGTTGCAAATGTGCACATACTAGGATCTATGACAAAAGAAACATTTCATGTACCCAATTAAGGTCTTAAATGAAGCACTTTTAGAAAAATAACCATTAAGAACTTGAAAACGGTCTTTCCCCCAATGAGATGAAAAGAATTTCAATGTATTAGCGCATCTGTTTGCAACATGTCAGAGTTGGCAGACAGGTTAGTCTATAATCAGAAGAGGCTTTGAGTTTGCAAGCAGGACTGGTAATATTCTTCAAGTATTTTGCCTGATTAGGTACTTACATACACAAGACTTGAACATACAATCAAAATTTAGGAATATGGAGCTTGTGACTGGATTTTCTCCAGTGCCTAACCCCAAAACCTTACCAATTCTCTATACAACATTGTCCCCTTAGTCATTATACAGTCTGAGATAAGACTCTACATGCGACACCATACTGGTATGTTAAAGTAGTCTGAAAACACGGAAAAATGTTCTATCAAAATTAGAATTAGTTGCTTTACAAATATTCATTTCCATTAACATTTATTCAGGAAATTTCAAAAACGGTGGATATATTTTGTGTATTTACTAAAGAGACATTTTTATGCATTAAAAGTTATATTTATAGTATAAAGTCACAGACCACTTGTAAGCCAAAAAAAAAAAAGGGCCATTAAACTAAGCTGAAATATCTGAGGTCAGATGCTATTTGTTAATACTTTTCAAATGAAAATAGTTTCTTTCGGGAATTTGCTTATAATATTGTATTTCAGGCTTCTAGCAAGATGCCTGGTATATAGTAACCCCTCAATACATATAGTTGAATGAATTAATGAATATCCCTATTATAAATATTTTACAATGAAGTCTCCATGTGGCATAGGATCATATTCTTTAGAATCCATTCATTATAGCATAGATACTTAAAGTATTATTTTTGTACTGATATTAAAAGGATCCATAAGGGAGAAAGCCATAATTTATATAATTTCCAGAATAAATGTATCACATTCCCCCAAACACAGGTTCATTACTCATTTGGCTTGTGGCACTGCTTACCAAAATAAACACCATAGAAACTGACATAGTTCATGCTTACTAGATAATGGCTATATTAATGAATAAATACCTAAATGCATAATTTTTCCAACTACCTCAGAGTTTTAAATTTCTTAAACAGAAGCTATGTGAGGACAACTTCACTGACTCCCCTTGGAGGAAAAAAAAAGAAATCAGCCTCTTGATTTTAAAGGGAGTGTTATAAACAGAAATCCAAAGAACCAAAGTACATAAAACTTTTGTGACTAATAGTAAAATCTTGAAATGTAAAATACTTTTTTAACATGTAGGCAAATAAATTCTACCAGCTTAGCAGCAAGGGATTGAGTCTGTTGTTAGATATGAAATATTACTAATGCATTATATGTTCAACCTTTCTTAATATCGCTCTTAAAGTGCTGTTCTGTTTACATAGATAGGATTCAGACTGTATTTTTATAAAAATAACTTGGACTAAACTTTAGAGAGAACTAAAAGTTTTTTTCCCCAGCCATAGGGAGACAGTTTGCCTTTCCAGGCTATAGTTCATTCACATTTGGCTTTACAAGTTATATTTCAGGTCATGGCTTTGTGAGAAGTGGGGAAAGCATTTTGCCACTTTTTTAAAGCACTTTGTCCTAAGTTTTAATGGGAATAAAGCCTACCACCTGTCTCTTTCGGAGCAATCAGGTAACAGCTCTTCCAAATTCTAATAAAAAGAACTACAATTCTGTTTCTGCAGCTGGTTAACACAAATGTTTCTAAACTGCTGATACCTAACATGGAAATAAAGTTGGATAAGTCTGTGGGTATGAACAGGCATCAAAGGTCTGGATTCTGTGTTCATTGCCTGTTCCGGAATTCTTTCCTGTTACCAGTGACAAAACAGATGAATATTTGTAACCTCATTTACTGAATCGTTCACAGATATTATATCCAAATAAGACCAGAATAAATTGTTGGAGCTCCACTGTGATAACTCACATGAATTATTTAAGAATCTTCACAACCTGGATTGTTTTGAAAGACGTATAAACACTATGATTTCATTCTAATCACATCATTCAAACAGTTTCTAACATATATATGTATATATACACGCAGACAATAAATCACCTAATTCTTCAATTTCCTTTTGAAATTCATCCACTCACATTGATTGTTCTATAAGTTATTTCTCAAATAAAGAGACTATCTTTGGAATTTTTAACAGGAGATTTCAAAGATAATACAAACTCATGTATCATGGTTAAAGCTCCACCCAGTTTTAATTTTCTTTACCTTATTTATTTGATAAATGTATTATCTAAAGACAACTTACATGTTTTCAAAGCTGAGCTTTTAAAATTACAATTTAATTATAATTATTCATTCAAACTAGTCACATTTCCAAATTTGAAATCAAGGTGCTCCAAAGTGGCCTGGTTTATATGACCCAGTATACCTCATTATCATCTGAAGAGCTGAGTTACTATCAGTTTCTTTAATATTAGTTTAAAAATTAATTATATCTTGATATTCAATACATTACTATAATCCCATTGGCACGAAATAAACTTGATTTCAGAATGTATAAAATGTAAGAAGGAATGTCTTACTGTTTACTAGTTATGTTTAGTGCAAGTAACTATGAGTCAATTACTGGTCTTCTGTGGTAGTTGGCGAGTCCTGGCCTGGTTCTTTAGTTTCTAAATTTTAAGTCTGATAAGGGAAATTAGTAATTTGCCTACCAGCATTACTAGTTCCCATTTTAACAATCAAATATCGCTCAGAATACGTAAAGGGTGGGGATATTTCATTCATAGTTCTTTCCAAGGGGTATGAAAGTCTATGCAAAATTAACCTTTATATCTAATAATAAGATCCTCAGATTTGCTCAAGTTCAAGAAAAAACAAAACTAAACTAAACAGTGAAATCACTCCTTTGATCTTCCTTACAAATGCTGACCATGGTTATATTGCTTACTTAGGTTGGTCTATTCTCAGTCATGTGCTTTATTTGCTAACAGATCTCTGTAAGGGTTTATATACCGCCCACCCCATCCCCCGCCTGGAGAGGCCACCCATCCCCTTCTGGAGGAAAGAGCCACACTCCTCGGTGGTCAGTCTGTTCAGCAAGTGGGACCCCAGAGTCTTCTGCACGTGCAGCAAAGAGCTTGCAGTGACCTTCCCAGAGGATGATGGTTCCACCGCCGTTCTGGGTTCTGATGATGCCACCACTTGTCACGCCGTGGTCCTGAGGCACACGGGTAATGAGGCTACCTTGTCACGTTGTGATGGAACCGACACCAGAGCTGAGGCTCCCTTGGTCACAAACTCCCTAAAACCCTTTCCCAGCCCTGTGAATGCGGAAGGCTGTAGGCGCACCTCGCAGGCGGCTTCGGGGAGGATAGGCGGTTGTCACGAAAGCTTACTCGTCAACTTCTTAGTGCGTTTGACAGACGAGAAGACATTCACTTAGTGACATTATGTGTGACAGGATTAAATGACCGGGAAGAAAACGAAAACCACTTCCCACTAATTTATGGCATTGCTGTCAACATCAAAACTGCAGAGATTTACAGAGCCTCCCTCCTTCCAAGACCGCGGCCTGGAGGAGCAGCGCTCCGCGGGAGCTTGAACGTAACAGGAGGACAATGATGAGGATTCAGGCCGCAATAGGACCGTATTCCCCAGGATGCCACTTCCACGGGTCAGTTTCTGGGCTGCAAGGTAAGCAAATACTAAAAGCCCTTTCCACTTCGCCTCTGGCTGAGTGCCCATCCCCCACTTCGATCAACTTACCAGGTTTACCTGATGGTTAAAACAAACAAATAAACAAACAAAAAATCTCCAACCAAAACACTATATCCTGGAAATAAAGTTTTACTCTAAAAAAAAAAAAGAAAGGAAAAAAAGGACTTATGGGAAAAGACCTCTTCTCCAGGAAGCTAAAAACAGGAATTACCAAAGAAAGCAACTTTGTGGAGACAGAGACTATTTGTGGGGGTTGGACAGAATATGAATTTGGAATCTACTACATCCATTGAGTCTTAAGGTCTTTCAAATGATTTTCAAAATAAAGACTTATCTTGGCAAAATAACAAAAAAAAAAAAAAGAGCTTACATACACTCTGAAGCTATTTTTGATGCACATCAAGCCTCCATTTTTACCAACGGCTTCACAAATTATCTAAATTGTAATTTTCATATCAAAGAACTGAATACTTTTACCTTAAGCCTCAGCTGTTTCTGAAAAAGAAAGTTATTATTCAGTGTTGTCTTAGGAGAAGGCAAGTGGGACAAGGGAGATGAACTGATTTGATCATTAAATTAATTTTAAGTAACTTATTTGAGTTAAGAATTGAGTGTAACAGAAGATAACCAGAGACATTCAAAGTCTACAGCTGAGCACAACATTTTCCCTTTAGCACTAAAGTTTCCTGTGGAGACACTTCTGTTCAAATAACACTCCAGGCCTCTCATGCCCCCTGACCACCTAGGGAAAGAAGAACTATTATCAGAACAAGTGGATGATGGAGAAGGAATCAACCTTGCAATACAAACTCTCCCTTTTTTATTGAATGAGTTTGCTTTCTGTTTGCTCTCGGTACAAAGGGGAAAATGGCAGAGGCCTCCAGTTGCTCAGATGTGGCATTAACCACAGTGCCAGTCTGTTAAATTCTGCTGGGAATTGGCAGCGAGCCCTTTCGACCTAAGATCTAAGTGCAGACCTATAATCAGCTTTAATCTCCATTTGTAATTCTAATCTCCTTTTATCTGTCTTCTCTATAATGTTTCTCATTCAGTCTCAAACTAAAGGAGCAAAGGAAAAGGAGTACTACTGTTGACTCTAAAATCCCCCCAAATATATGACGCTGGGGGAAATGTCCACTGGGATTTTACTTCCTTTGGAATAAATGTAAAAATAAATTTTAAAAAAAATTATGAATATAAAAATACATGAAGCTGAGAAAGGCAATGAGGGGTTCTAGATAAGAGATTCTGGAAGGGCTTCGGTGTGAAGTTTCAAGTAGAATTTGAAAGTATTTTGCATTTGAAAAGCAATTTACAGAGAAAAAGAGGGAAAAATATTCTAGGTGTACATGAATGAATGATTTTTAATTATTTGTTAAGTGGGTTAACAAAAACAGCACATTGCTTTACAGGGTATACTATCTAATCTCCAGGTGTAAATGTGATCTACATATCTATAAGATATACACCTAATATTGTGTGTCTGTTCATAAATGTAAACACTCTGAATGCCCTGGTGGGAAATATTAATTGAGCAGGACAGGCAAGAGATCATAGGTGGCTGTGGGGACTTTTAACATTTACTTATACCCCTGTTGTCATTATACATACAACACACACTTCTACACAGTGACATGTGTTCATGTACTACTTATTTAATGGAAAATAAGAGAGAAAAGCAGAAAGAAACAGAGAAGAGGAAGGGAGGGTGAATCACAATGAGAAACATAGAACAGGACTACACAAGCCTTAATTTACTTCTTTATTTAGAAGATACTCTAGGACTGTAAAATGTCAATGGGACATTTTTATGACAATCAATATTCATTATATTGATAAATACAAAAGTAGAAATCAATACTCAAATTTTCAACTGATAGAAGGAGAAATAAATGCCATGTGGATACTCACTTCTAAAATTAGAGGCTTCATATGTCTGTGTTAATAAATCAAAATTTAATTTTATTGTCTTTTCACTGATAGAACCCTGACTAAGTCAATACTGTATTAGATTATTTCCTAAATTGTGACATGCCTCCAATTATTCATCAAGTACACAGTCACTCAGAAAATAATATTGCTAACAAAAAAGCAGCTTCTCTCTAGGGTGAAATATGTGATTCCAAACCTATCCTCAACCCACTACTTGTCTCTTTCAATGATAAAAAATGCACTTCTTCCATACATTTTGCAGATTTAATAATCATCTTGTTTCAATTAAGTTAGATTAGGACAACTGTTACAAGTGCTCCCAAAAAAGATATTAGAAGAAGGAATAAAAGAGGCTCTGACCTTGGCAAAGAGGTCAAGGCAGGCTTCCTGAGGACACGAAACTTGAGTTGACATGTGAAGGATGCACCGGCGGTCATTTGTTGAAGGGCAGGCATGCAGAGATGAGAGCAGGTGGGTCCTGGTGGGAACCTGACTTCCGGTCAGTGAGCTGGGAGTGGGGATGACCGCTCAATAAGGGTATTACGTCCGTGTTAAGTAATTATGTCTTCTTTGCAGAAGGGGGGGAAGACACTGCAGTGCTTGATCCAGAGAAGGAGCATTCTGGAAAGCCCTTTCCGGCTTCAAGGAGCCAACCCTAGCAAGCAGCTTCACGTGCATGTGCTTCCAAATAAGACTGCCCTGGTTGAAGCAGATGGCGCTCACACAGAGATAGCCGAAATGCTCAGGGGGTGCTCCACCGCTCCGCTCGCTCAGAAGTGGTCTTTATGTAGCCGGAAATGCTGTATCCACCCACCTCATGTCCACCACGTCTCCTTGTAGACGCAGAAACCCTACCAGCCTGTTCACTGCTATATGCCCAGGCGCCTGAAGTATTGTCTGGTATCTTATACATTTTCTCATTGACTGAGAACCCTAATATGCAGATTTTAATATTCTAAGTGAAGATTATCCAAATTTGGTCTCTATACTTCTACTTGCCGATTGACCACATGAACTGAGCAGTTTTTGATGTATCTCCGCCTGCAACTGTATGGACAGATTAAGTCATGGGTAAGTGGCATTAGAGACTCTACATTCTATGAAATACAAATAGACTTTCCAAGGGATTTTCACTGCATGCTCAACGATATACAAATGCACAGAACCCACTTTAAAACACCTTTTATGATGCATAAAATGCTAACAATGAACCCTGAAATACTATGCAAATATAGACCATTTATTTTTAGGTCAAAATGGATACAATCTAAATTAAGGGGCTAGTTACTAAGGTTACAAAGTATGAGTGAATAAAGTAAAATGGTATTTCAGTTAGTCTTATCAACAAGTACAAAAAACCATGCTTAACAATGCATAGCTCTATAGAGAGCTATAACAACACATTTTTCCTTAACAGCTACATGTCTACTAACCTAAGTATATTTATTCTTTTTTTATTTTTCATGTGTTATGTAAAAACCCTGACTATACATACACACACACACACACACACACACACACACAAATATAAACTGTTGTCTGTACAAGCTGATGAAAATTTAAGTGTATAATATAATAAACTATTAATTTGGCCATACCAGATCTGCCTTTAAAAAGAAAACAGGAGGTAATGTTTTAATGATATGTGGCTTTTTCTAAATTCCAAAGACTGTACAGAATGTTTTTGTCCTAATAGTCTGAAATTAAGCATTGAAAAGAGTTACAGTGCTAGGAAATAACATTTCATCATTATGTAGATCATTATAATTCAATCATTTAGAAATAAATATTAAAGGCAAGGGTACAGGAATTTGAGTTTTTAGCCTGAAAAACAAAAGAATTGTTGTACCCTCATGAATCTTCAAATATATAAAGAGTTTTTTCAAAAGAATAACCAGAATAAAATAATAGGAGAGGAAAACTGGCATGAATTAGTTCATGAAGAATTGAAGTCTACAGTGAAAAAAACAAAACAAAATGTTGTTGAAAACTATAAATGAGTGATCCAAGAGATTAAGCTAGAAAAAACAATGCCTTTAATATCCAATACTATGCCTTCTTGGAAGAACTCCATTAGTCCAATCTTAAGTTTCCATTTAGAAGAAAATCACATTCCTAAAAGTTTTCATTCTTAAAACCAAAATGAATTAATTTGTAACAGATTTGAATTCATCAAGACCCTAAGAAATGTCTTCTTCACATTTCCAAATATCTAACATGGAAACCACCACATTTTTAATACTGCAACATTGTTATTAAAAGAAACGAGTACAGCTGCCCTTCATTATTAGTAAACTACCCTTACTCTTGCTTAATTTGGGTTTTAAAGGTCATTTTCTTTATAGAGCAGTAAATCATAAACTGAAATAGGTATCATAGTCTGTTTATAATCTTTTTCCCATCCGGAAAACAGGGGTCTTTCAGTTCATTATTATGCAGGATTTCTAAGTCATCATTTCTTTGTGCCTCTTGATGGAGCACAAAATAAATTACATTGTACTACTTACAGGATGGCCAAAGCCACAGGCTGTATACAACTACCTATTATGTCTGCTTTTCATAAAGAATATTTACCAGCATAGCCTTAACTCTGATGTTTAATCTCTTTAAATTCTGATGAAGTTATTAACATTGCCTAGTTTGACTGGATAACAGACATTCTTCCATATTTTAATATTGGGGGAAAATTAATACTACGACCTCTCTATATTACTCATTTCCAGGGCCTACAGTTCTCAGTTTTTATATTCATATACAAAGCACTTCAAACCCAAGCTTTGTTGGACCAGGGCAATTCCAATACTAATGCATATGTATCCTAACAGCATCCATTCCCACTCTTCCTTCTTATAAATGAGGGCAGTGCATCATAGGAACGCTCACCAACCTCCTAAAGGTGTGTTTCTTTAATTCCATAGAAGCACTTCTGCCAATTTGTCCTGATTTCTACGATGAAATATTAGGTTATCCTTTTGCATGGTAGGGTTCTGAGCCACCATAGAAAGTCTTGGTAAACCACTGTTAGGATGTCTTCAATGTATTCTTTGCAAAAAGATCCTTTTGGTATGAAAATATTCAAAAACAGCCAAGAAATTATATACATATTAGTGGATAACTGTGACGGTACATATGAACATTATTTGGACTTATAAAAATGAAATTGATCTGTAAAGCATTACTAAGGTTTTAATGAGAAGAGCACAAGAGAACTAATTTGTAGTTCATCTTGCTTATCGAAAATCAGGCTCAACAAACAAACGGCTTTTTAATGGTTCTGAGAGTTTCCTCATTTTTGGACAGAGGATTGATTACACATACATGTGGACAGTGGGGGACTGGGAAGTGTTTAACAACTAACTTTATAGGAAAGGAGACCCTGATTGTTAGTGTTTGCCAATTTCTGTGGTATAAATACTTCCACCAGAACTGACTGCAAGCTACTAACGCGAGGCCAGCCTCCTCACAAAAATGCCTGAAAAGTTAACAACTGGCTCTTCCGGCCCAGGAGGCGCTGGCTCCATCCAGCACACCACCTGGACACTTGGGACGGCGGGTACGCGCAAACATGTTGCTACCTATCACACAGACAAAAAGAAAACTTACATATGTTTCTTAACAAGTCAATGTTTTCAGAGTATACGGTACCTTTTTCTAGAGGTCAGGTCTTCACTTTACATACGTCTCCTATCTTTCTGACCACATATCTTACTATCATTGCTTCTGAGGTTCCTTATGGAGTAACATCAATGGTTTTGAAATGCATCAGCTTTAAGCATATAATGAGCTATGGCCATGTGTCTGGTGTATACGCTGAAGCAGGTCAAATTTAAAAACTCAGGCAGCAGACCTCTAAGAAATTTCATGATCTGATCTACCTATCATCTTTCCTGAAGTTCTTACATGAGTATGTGTTGGTAAATGAATGCTGGGCTCCCCTGGAGACTCACATACAGTGTTCTGTTCCAAATACAGAACTAAAGCATTTCAGTGTACCATTAACCCCACATATTTGACAGGCATATTCTTATTCAAACAATTTTCTCCTAGAATTCTAAAGAGAAAAGTTGCCAGAAGGGATTTTTCAAATACTCCATCCATCCCTCTACTTCATTTGAGGTTGAATAGCCTGCACCCTTGAACCAAGGATCCCAGGAACAGAAGAGCAACGAGCTAGCACCAAGAAGGACAAGGAACAGTGGCAGACCAAGCACAACTCCATCCACGTGTACTATTGTGTGACCAGCACCTTCTCGGGTTGAGCAGCATGATTATCGAGTGCTCTCCTCTGCTGCTGTCGTGAGAGTAAGCTAGCACAGCCACCAGAGAGAACTGTGAGTGGCGATCAAAACGTTCAATGGCTGTGACTTTTTCCCCAGCATTTTCATTTCCAGGCATTTCTTTTAGAGATAAACTCCTACTTGTGTGAAAGGTGTACCGGTAAGAACACTCATAGTATAGTTTGTAATACCAAAAACAGACAACCTAGAGGTCCGCGAATAGACCACTGGGTAAACTAAGTCTGGTCAATTTATACAGAGGCATAAAATGCAACTTTGGAGGAGAGAAAAAAAGAAGGAAGTCCTGAAATGAGAAGAAACAAGTGAAATGAACTGAAATGAAACAAGCTGAAAGTTGTTAAGTGGGAAAATACCTGCATAAAATCTATACTGTTTGTTACCATTTAACTATACATAATAAAGTTATAAATGTCTGTGTATACATAAAACATCAGTGCAAGGATCACGAATACCTATAAAAACGGTTGCTTCTGAAGATGCCAATCCTTTTGTACCATTTAAATATTTTATAGCACCAATGGATAAGTAAATTTTAAAAATTGAAAATGTCTAGAAGGATCTGTCATAATATGTCAATTGTTTAGGTTTTAAGTGAATTGGGGCCCTCACACCTTTCTTTTTCACAAGAAGAATTAATAACCTAGCACAAAAGCATCTACACCTTCACCCATTTTTAAAAATGGCTCTCTTCCACTCATTCTTCTTCTAGAACCCTTTCCCTTTTCCTCTGCTGAGGTAATGTTTGAAGTCAGTTTCCCCAAAGTCACTATGACTACTGCACTCAGTAGTCAGGACTTGAGGAAAGTTCTAGAAATCAAGAAAAAGTGCAAGGAGTTATAATACATTGTAATATACAATATGTTATGGTCTGAGAGAATGTATGAATCCTGACTCCAACATCATCCCTCTCATTAATAACTTCACATTAAAAATTATAATACACATTAGTACATGTATGTGTGTGTTTGTGTGTGTGTGGAGAGGTGGGTGGGAGAGAAGCAGAGAGCGAAAGAGAGAATAAAAGTGAATGATGCCAGAAATATCAGTTACTTCATTTTTATTAATCTTCTTTTTTTTTATGTCAATACTTTCCTATCCCCAATGTTTGTCACTAAACTCCATGTTGACATCTCAAAAGTGAACAGATAGTCAGTTAAGTCTAGCACTAAGAAGCTTATCTGTTTGTCCAGTCCTGGCAAAGTACATGTGAAACAAATGAAATCCTAAAACCTAGCCCTGGAGGAGTTGAAAATCTTAAAATAGTAACCATGTTTCTAAGAGAATTTTGGAGTGGCAGATTTACACTCAATTTCCCTAGGGACAAGGTTGCTCTCTTTTTTTTTTATTTTCTGCAAGGAAATTACAAAATTGACTTATCTAGAAGTGACACGTATATAGTGGATTCTTCTTATACCTTACAATCTTTAATAAAAAGAGAAACAATATTCAATCTGCATCTAAACAGCCATTTCCAATCAATACTATAGGAAAAATTACTAGTACAAAAAGCTGAACTCATCAAACCAAAGCAGGTGCTATTATCAGTCTTAGAAACTCATTTCTAAAAAAATATTGTATGGCAGTTCATTTTTAATTTTTTTTGAGATAACTCCATACTGCTTTCTACAGTGGCTACATCAGTAAGACCCAGCAATCCCACTTCTGGAAATTTAGCCAAAGAAACTCAAAACACTGATTCAAAAGAATATATGTACCCCTATGTTCATTGAAGCATTATTTACAATAGCCAACGTTTGGAAGCAGCCCAAGTACCCATCAGTAGATAAGTGAGTTTAAAAAGTTGTGGTGTATTTATACTATGGAATACTACTCAGCCATAAAAAGGAAGGGAACCTTACCCTTTGTGAAAGCATGGACAGACCTGAAGACTATTATGCTAAGATAAATAAGCCAATCAGAAAAAGGCAAGTACCATATAATTTCACTCATATGTCAAATCTAGTGAACTAAATGAGCTAACAAGTATAATAGTGGCAGATGTATGAATAGAGAGCAGGCAGCCAACTGTCGGTGGGGAGTGGGGGGATTTAGGAAAAAAAGAAAAAAACTAAAAGAAAAGTTACGGCTTTATAATATTGTGGTGTTTTTATTCTCTCCCTGAAAGTTAGGGTGGGGAGAATAATGTATGATGTTTTCCTGGACCAGGTTTTACTCTCTAGATTACTAATTTACATAGCAGAGAAATATCTTGACATTAGCCTCAATAGGAAATAACATGTTTACATGACACCTTATACTATGTGCCCTCCCAGAGTGTAAACTTAGTGAGAGCCAAGTGCTCTGACCACACTTGTTTCAATAAAAATCTGTAGAAATAAGAGTGATAGTATCATGGCTGGAAGTTAGCATATGCCCAGTAGTATATAAAATGCCTTTTATAAAAGAGAATACACATGAGTTGGTCAACATCTACCTAGAGGTTATTTTCTAGGAATCAAATAAAAGGCCACTGTCATCACTTGGTAGATTCAACATATGTGGATTGAATGCCGTATGTGTGCCAGGTACAAAGGGCCAGGCAAGGATAAATCAGACACGGCCCTACCATATAGGAACTTATAGGTTAATTGTGGACTAACCAAATATATCAGGTTTTTATACTTTATATTTGTAATACTGCTCCAACATGTTTAAATAACATACTGCATGATGTAAGAGAAAGTAAGAAGTATTCCTTCTAACTGCATTCCTTCTTAGAAAGACAATTTAATCTCAAACCATTTGTTCACAGGAAAGCATCTTAAAATCACAACATCATTAGTGTCTGTCCCATTCTTCCTAATGAAACAGAGAAATATCCTTTAGCGATTAGGGAAATAAATTAGTATGTCTATTCTAGCTGAAACAAGTACTTTAGCAAATCAGACTTAGTACTGGTCATTAACAAAACTTTCTTATTACTTTTTGTGTTGAGTAAAAAGTTCGCATGCATACCCAAACCCACATCCACACCATGTTCCTCAACTTCAAAAAATGCATGCTATGAATCACACTTGTATTTTCCATGACAGGAAATTGGTCCACTGTCCAAGAAACAGGGTCCCACGGCTTCCTATCCAATGTGTCTGATGGAGTGTTAATGTCTTTCGTTCAGAGGTCAGGCATACGATTAAGAAAACAGCACCTTCAATGCTATAGCTATTCTATGAGGAACAATATGTTGTATCCTAAGAAACAGTATATGTCACACCAAAGGAAACACACAAGTTCAGAACTTCAATGCCACGTGGGGAGAAAAACAAGCATTCATCCTTGTTTTTAGAAATATTAACTTGTACAGATGAACTTTAAGTAAAACAAAATCTGGGGTAACGTCTGCTTCTGTATTCAAACTATCTCTGGAATTCTCTTATTTCATCAACTGTGGCCTTCTGGAAAGACAGGTGTTGGCTGATACCTCGGACCCCGCCGCAGGGGAACGCTGCCCACTGCCAGCACGGCTGGCCGGGCAGAGCCGCGCGATGGCCAGGTCCTGGCCGCTCCCCAGCTCCGCGAATAAGGGTCTCTTGTGCCATGCTTTTAAATACCTTCCTTTTAAAACTAGAGTTGGATTTTTTTTTCTCAGAAACAGCGAAATCTCTGTTGAGCTACCAAATCATATTTTATAACTCAGTGTATTTGGCCTTCCTACTTTTTTTTTTTTTTTTTTTTTGCAGCTGTTACTTCTAAGAGAGAACATTTTGCTTTACAAATGAAAATCGAGGTTTTCATTTCAAGAAGGAATTTTTCTGCTTGTCTTCTGGGCATCCGCTAGATTTTTTTGTCATCTCTCTCGGACCTGCTTACGACACCTTCGTCTGCACACAGGGCATCAGCACAAGTTTACACGGTTACAGTTACAAATGTAACAGAAAAGAGAGAAGCTAAAAAATAAACCAAGTCGGGTCACGGGGGCCACGCAAAGCCAACTTGGTTTCACCTTTTCTCCAGCTGGAACCACTTATGGCACCATCTCGGCAAGGAAGTTAGTGAAAAAGGATTCATAGCACAAATTGTTCTTTTTAGCCACCAATGGCCAAAAATGTTGGCACACTATTAGTGCTATTTTCATCAAAAGATTTATATGTCTATTTATACATATCATGCCCACTTTAATAGGTTATGTTTCTAATATTTCACCAGAAACTGTATTAAAATATGGGAGCCAAGATAATTTAACATTAAATATAATTCCTTAAGGACAGATGCATGTTCTATTGTCTTGAACAACGATCAAATGACACAACTTTCAAAACCGGAGCTGCCCACTTCACAGGGAGTTCCCAGGGCATGGTCTTCTATTTAACGGAAGAACGCACCTTCCTATTTACTATAGAATTAGTGTTGCTCCATTTGTATGAAAGGACGATTAATACTACATAAGAAATAAATTATTCTAGTGGAGGAAAAAGGCGCCTCCTAATCCCTTAGTCAGAGCCCTCACTTCTCCCCCTACCCCCTTGGGGTACCTTTACAGGTCCTCCACCCTCTACCTGCTTCCCTCTAGGTTCCCAGTGCCTTTATGACCCCACCCCTCACATGATATTGAACTTAACCATCTGTCTGTCTGTCTGTCTGTCCTCACTACTCTCTGTGTACTTCTGGGCAGGGAAACTATGGCTGCTAGTCTTTAACCAAGTAATTAAAAAGAAATTTTACTGACCTGAATTGATGTCAGTTATAAGAACCGAGGTAGGTAGCAGCTTCAAATGGAATTCACAGAATCCCAGGTGCCTCCTATCAACACTCCAGTGGCCCCATGTACTATCCAAAGCCTCCATCATAAACAGCTCATTCCCAAGGTGGTACAATTTGATGGCTTTATCCCGAGGCCTGGCTTTGTAAACTAACTTTGCTCTCTATCAATGTATCTGCAAGGAAATGTCACCGCAAGTTAAAGTGCTGTTTACATTTAACTTCTCTACACTTTTCAGGTTGTATTTGAAAAGTGCTGTCAGTGATAGCTAAAATACGCCACATTTAAAAAAAAAAAAGTTTTGATAGACATATAGTTATATATACTAGATACTTCATCAAGAGAAACATTATGCTTTAAAATAAAATAAAAGCAACAAAATAGATATTCCACACAACAAGCGCAGGTGGTACTTTCATAAATTGATTTCCACTGGCTTAAGCTAATATAATTTATCAGCTGCAATCCTTCAGAGAAAATATAAGGGTGTCCTTATATTACACGATTTAATTTTTCTTGAATGCCTGCCCCCACCAAAAAAAAAAAAAAAAGTTTCTTTATATTTCCAATCAAGCAGTAGTCAATTATCTATTAAGTCCCTACTATGTGCAAGCATTGTGCTCTGGGGAGTACAAGTACGATTCAGCTATCACAGAGGCAAATTTGGGAAACAAAAACTAAGGGACTCATTTTAAGTGCCTCAAGACAATCTAAGTAAAAGTCATGAGGAGGTGGAATTTGATTAATTATGAAATAAATAGACAAAGCTTGGCAAAGAAGAAGAAAGTAGGGACTAGGTAGCCTAAGACAAATTCATGAAAGAATATTTGAGCTAAGTTGGATTTTAGTTGATGGAAAAAAAGGTGGGGGGAGGACAGACCAAGCATTGTCATGAGCAAACAAAATGAGATGCAGAAAAAGAAGTTCAGGCCCTGGCAGGGTAGTTTAGTTAGTTAGAGGGTGGACCCAACACACAAATGGATGCAAAAATAAGTGGAACAACAAATCAATCTCTCTCTCTCTCTCTCTCTCTCTCTCTCTCTCTTTTTCCCCCCTTCCTCCCTTTCTCTCTCAAATCACACAATAATTTTTTTTTAAAGTTTAGTGAAAAAGGTTTTATCAGACAAAATTTCTAGAAGAAGGGGAAGGTAAGTTAGAAAGATAGTTTGAGTTCTTGAATGTCAAACTAAGATGTCAAACCAAGGTTGCAATTTATTTTAAGCCACTGATAGTTTCAGGCTTACACTTAAATCAGTGCTTGTCCAAATGCTGTCTGGGCACCAGGGCATCAGCACAACCTGGGCCCTGCCCCCCTCTCAGACCTACCAAATCAAAACCCCCTCGAGTGAGACAACCTTTGAACAAATCTTCTGGGTGATTCTGATGCATACTCAAGTTCGAGAAGCACAGGTTTAAACAAATTAAAATAATCAAAGCAAATTCAAATGAAGCAATTTATCTGTTGTACATGCTGACAGTTTGCACAACAAAATCTGACCTGTGAGAGCGGCATGAAAGAGAATTATCAGAGCCAATTTCCAAAAAGACTGAAAAAGAAGAGAAAGTAAATGTTTTTCAAAAGATATGCTCTGTGACATTTAACAGCATTTCAAGATCAGCTTTTAATGTTCTATTAGAGCTTCTCTCTTAGAAGCTTATCATAAAAGGAAATTAAAAATGACTAAATCTTAGAGTGGAGATTACAGCCTACTAGGTTTTGCTCCTCTTCTGAATAAGGAATAGGAAGATTTCTCATCATGATACGTGTATCAGGAGGGAATTGGACAAAAAAAAAAAAAAAAAAAAAAAAAGAAATAACATTTACTGGAAACTTCTCTCTGTTGGGCTGTTCACTTGATTTATGCCATTTAATCCTTACCAAAAAAATGTATCATGAACCAGGCTATGTTATTGTCCTTTTACTTAGATAAGAAAACTAGGGTTCAAAGAGGTAAGAAAACTTTAAGGTAACCAATTTGTAAGCACAAAACAAGAAATTAAGTTATTTTGCTTCTATATCATACCATCTGCAAAGAAGCCCAAAGAGCCCCCAAAAAACAAAGAATTCGTGTTATTCCCAGTTCACTTGATGTTTGATTCTTCAGAGGTTTCCATATTGTGATTACAACAGGAATAATATTTTGCAAATACTGAACTGATTCAGTTTTGTTTGCCATTAATTCATTATTTTCTTACAGGCTACCATCTCCAGGGGCATGGATGTCGGGTGTTACCTGACCTCTTTAGGTGACAAAAGCCTTCAGTCCTGGCTGAAGGGCCTGAGGACCAGCCAGGAAGAGAAAAGGCAGCAAACCCACCCCTGCCCCAGGGGACTGGGGAAGAAAGGAGGCGAAGGGAAGGTAGGGGTTCCCAAAGTTTCCCAGTTTCTCCTCTCTGAGCTTTACATCCACACAGAAAAGCTGAAGAGAAGAGGGATTTCCAACCTAAATGCTGTTTAGGAATCTGTGAAGAGATCGCCTGGTGAGCTACCCGGCGAAGACCCGAGAGCAAACCTGGAGGTACAGGGTACTCAGAGGGAGGGATACACCCCAGCCTGGCTCTCGGGTGCCCTCCTGGGGAACATCAGAAAGCAGCTTGCCACGGTCCCACCATAACAAGCGATCGGGTCACAGGGGGGCCACAAGGCATGTGAAGGCTGGCAGGGCCAGAAAGGCCACGGGGAGGGCGAATACTCCGGGAAAGGGGGCCACCAGGGCTTTCCCCAGTTGCACAAGATCAAATGACAAAGGACAGCAGCCAACCACAGACATGAGCCACGGGCCACAGAGCCCTGGAGATGGGAGGAGCCCAAGGAAACTCACTCCTCCCCCTTCCTCCTGGGAGGAGTCACTCCCTTGGGACTCCCCACTCCATCAAGAGGCTGATCTGTTACCTGTTATTTAACAAACATAATGGCCGTTATTATGTGCCAGACGCTATTCTAAGGGCTTTATAAATGTTGATTTATTTAATACATTCATGATAACAAGAGGTAAAGACTGTTCTTACCCCTGTTTGCAAATTAAAAGCAAACAAACAAACTCAGGCACAGAGCCTTGCAAAAAGGGCTAAGGAGTCGAGCCCAGAATCAAAGCCATTGCGGATCAACCTCAGCACCAGAGCAAGGACTCCACAGGCTTCGCTGTTACCTAGCAGAGCTCCACTGATCGCCCCGAAGTGTAAATTCTATTGCACTGTTCTTTTTTCCTCGTTACCCCAAACCAGTGAGGTTACGTGAGTGAAGAAGAGAGGGAACAGGAAGAAGAAAACAAGAGGACGAGGGAGGGGACACTACAAGCCTTTTCATATCAAAGTGACAGTGTGTGTACATGTTCAGTTTGGGCATATAAAAATGGTGGCAGTTAAAGGGTCCGAGCAAAAGCTCAGAAAACAGGCAGCTCTGCAGTGAGGAACTATGACTCATCTGCATGGTGTTTCCCTCTCTCCTCGTCCAGTGACCAGTGGAAACTTGAAATATGAAGCATTGCTTGAACCTAAGTGAAATCAAAAGACATACTGTTTCTCTAATTTTATTTTTTTAAAACGTTCAATTCGACAAGTATTCTTTGGTTACGTGTCACTTTCTCCCCCAAAATCCACAAGGCTGACATGCCAACTGTCGTCCACAGACCAGACTTCCGTGTGCTCCTGCTCTCGCGCCCGGAGAGCGGGGCCGCCTGTCCGGGTAAGATCTCACACCCTGACCAACAGAAGGTCAAACCGAGCGCTCAGAACAACAGAAAGGGAAACCAGAAGGAGACTGGAGAGAGTTCTAGAAGTTGAATGCAGTGTTGTCAGAAATACCCTGAGAGATTCCGGATGAAAAGGATTTCACTTAAAGCAGAAGGTGCGTTAGAGACTTCACGGGATTCCATTAATGACTTTTCTCCCTGCTGAAACATTACCGAATGGGGCCACTCCTGATGGTGACATAATCTCTGATCCCGATGGACTGTAAGATGGGACACACGGCCCAATAAAGTGGCAGATTTATGGCCGTGACAGTCCTTTATATTTGTCTGAGATTTGGTGCAGTTTTTCAACTCGAGCATGCCACCAACTAGGTCCTAGGATATGGTGTTAGTACAACGTCTGTTAAAAAAATGATCTTTCAGGGAGCGGGGGGAAAAAAAAAACGTGCTTTTCAATGTTCAGTATCCTTTACATCTGCTGCTCAGCTGGAAACACTGTTAAAAGGCCATTAGAACCTTAAGGTAACAGAGCTGGAATGCTAGGAAAGGCAGGGAGCAATTTGCTGTTTGTGTTAGGAGGATCAGCCCCAGCCACTTCCTTTTCAAGGGCTGAAAACAGCTTCTGTCATGAGCCGTGAAAATCAATTCCACAGTAAGCAGGCTGAACTGTGGCTTAGGAGGTATCTTACCTCCAGGCCGGTGCTGCACAGCAGAGCCTCCTTCTGGGCGTCCAGCGCACCTTCCAGAAGTCCCGGACATCAACCGCACCCCCACCCCCACCCCCCCAGGCCATGAGCAGACCTGGGACTTCAGGAGTCTTCAGGCTTATCTCTTGGGACGCTGGTCCTCTCTATTGCTTAATTAGGTTCAAATCGGAATGGCCACCCTGAATGAAGATAGCTTTAGGAAATGTGGAAGTGGGAAAAGTCTGCTCAGGCTATTTGTCCTGATTATAGTAATTGTGAAGGAGGCTCATGTTTTCAAAATAATACTGTTTCAAAGCCTTTCAAAACACAGAGCATTTTTAAGGTTTTTTTCAAATACAAGGTCATACTTTTGAAAGTAAATCTTTCAGAGCAATGACGCTGGTTTTGTCAAGAGTTGTACTGTATACACTAATGGTTATAAAGGTTAAAATTCATTTTTAAATGTGTGATTTGGTTCTTTCAGTTATGGGAAATTATTATTCCGGTTATAAATGCAACCTTGGTTAAAACCCAGAATTAAGAATATTATAACCTATTTTTCTATATATAGTAAACCCTTTGCTAAACTGAAAACCTTTGTATAATTCACTAAGCATGTTCTGGACAAGAATAAATTGACACTCTTAAATCATAACAATTGGCTTATGTTTATGCATGTAATGTCTTATAATATTAAATCATTTATCTTAACATCAACCACCTAGGCTGAGAAATTGATTCAAAGTTAATTTATTAAATAAAGATAACTATTGAACAAAACGAAAAAGTCTAATTTCATGTTTTTTGCTGTGAATAACTAACTTAAATACTTAACCTGGTTTGACTGGAATTTAAGTGGCTTGCCTTATACATATTTTCTTGACTAAAATAGAAAAGCTTGAGTTTATACAATTTCATATCTACTGTACAAAATGCATCATGAAGATCTCTGATTTTAAGAAATCTCCAAGGCACCTTTCTTTATAGAGGGCAAGGTGGCAATTGAAAAAACATTACATATAATAATTTTGTTATTGATGATATAAGATTTGCCATTTGCAACCTGTTTTGTATCCAATTGAAACTGACCTTTTATAAGAGCCATGTGATAGTATAAGTAAAATTAATGTATTCTTTATTGAAATCCTATAAAAAGATTGGCCTAAGCTTTTAACATAGTACTTGACCTCCTGGTGTCTGAATACCTTCAAGTCTGTGAAATAATATTGAATAAGATACCACTTAATCCAATGAGTAGTAAAAATACAATAAAAGCTTTTCACACATTAGCACTTGATAATATAAAAGTAACACTAAACTATGTTCTCTTAGTATGGTGCAAATATACAGCTGGAAGAGAAGCTGTAATAGATCAAGGAATCCCACATTTCTGAATTATTAATATTTTAGAATTATAAATTATTATTTTCAAACTAGAGCCCTCATTATGTCAAAGATCATTTAAACTCTTCAAAAAGCATTTGCTAAACCTTTTGTGGTAAATAAATAAATAAATAAATAAATAAATAAATTCAGCTATTTTAAACTTTACCATTTTTTTTAAAAGCTCCCAATCATTGGGATTTGGAATAAAACAGAAAAAACAGCCTGTTAAAGAACAATATTTTTTTACATTTGTAGGAAAAAGTTAAGGCCTGTCATTTAAAAATACCCACAATATCTAAAAGCATGGTGGCTTTTTTCAAGTTTATTTCACAGCTGCTATTGACTCTGAGGTTTCTGACCCATTAAGACAATAATAATTGAATGTTATTCATCTATTTTTTTGAAAGCTTCGAAATGCTTTCTTTGCAAAGAAAATAGTTGCATCAACTTCGTAGTAACCTTTAAGAAGCCATTCCCCAAGAGCTCTGAAATTCACCTGTTGGGCACTGGCCCCTGCTAATCTCAGCTGTCCTTGGGGCACAAGAAAGAAAGCCAATCTCTCAAGAAATCCAAGAACTCAAGTAAGGTGCAAACATTCTAGTAATGAAAGCCCACGGATCACAGTTGTGCATGCCCAGAATGTATTATGCTACATCTTTAATTAAATGACTATAAAATGAAGAGTGACCAGCTCGGAATGTAGTCTCTTTGCAGAAGAGCCTAGAGATTAGGGAAAAAAACGGCTCTGTCTGCACTTGGGAGACTAGTGTAGGAAAAACAGCTCAAAGAGGGGTGGGGATAAAATTCCTCTTGGCCAGAAATCTTCTAAAAAGGACAACAATAAATAAATAAGTCCTGCCCTGACCTGTGTGGCTCAGTTGGTTGGGCTTCATCCCACAAAGTAGAAGGGCTACAAGTCAGATTCCTGGTCAGGGCACCCTTCTGGGTTTCAGAATCACGCCCCCCCCCCCCCCCAATTGGGGCACATATGAGAAGCTACCAATCAGCATTTCGCTTTCACAGCGATGTTTCTCTGCTTCCCTTTCTCCCTCTCATCTCCTCTCTTTAAAAATTAATTAATTGAATTTAACTTAAAAAATAAGTCCTATGTACTCATAGAAAGCCTGCCATATTGGCAAAGAATAATAAAGATTTTACAGTGAAAGAAACTTAAAATATTTTCCGGTTCCTCTTTAAAACAATGGTAAGGTTCTCTCCTACTCATGCAGATGTGCCCTGGGCAGCTGGCTTAGGCCCCTTTTCTTCCAGATATAGGTAGTTATGTATTGAATTGATCCAATGAATGTTTCTCATAGCTCCCCTAGTGGCCAATGTAAACAACTGAAAGAAGGCTACAGTTTGGAGTAGCAACACACTCTGGGTGGAGATTCTTGCCCAAGAGCAAGGTGAAAAATAACGCAACATCATTGCCCAAATTTGAATGTCTACCTGACAAAAACCTGTGTTTAAAACTACTTTCAATGCACGCAGTGCATGGCCCCCAGAGACTCAAAGTATCATGCCTGGACCAACAACTTCAGCATCACCTAGGAATTTGCCAGGATGCAAATTATAGGCCCTATTCCAGAACTACTGAATCAGAGACTTTGGGAGTGGGGCCCAGGCACTTGTGTGATTCTGATGCATGATAAAGTCTATGAAGCTCAGCTCTAGGTCACTGGTTCTCTTCTCTGGATGCATGTCAGAACTACTTGGGGATATGTGTGTGTGTGTGTGTGTATGGGAGACAAGAAGAGAGAGAGGGAGAAGGTGTCCCATCTCAAACCAATTCAGTCAGTCAGAATATCTGAAGGCAGACATCATCGTTTTTAACATCTCACGTGATTCCAGGATAGACCTGTCTCCTTCCATCAGCCTTCAATTCTTTGGGATTCTCATCAAGATTATGAAAATCACCCAAGCCATTCAGTGGCCATCCACATCTGGGGGGGGGAGGGGGGGCACCAGCCCTTGGGTGAGGATGTAACCATGACTCGTCCAGGTCAACAGCCACAGTCCCTCTCCTTTCCCTTCCAGGCTCTGGCACACGAAGCAACTCGGGAATGAGAACGGTGTGTACATGCTCCGGGGCACTTCTGAGGGTGGTCAGTCTCATCAGTGGAGAAATCACCTTGTGTTGTGCCCCTGCCTGTTATAACAAGGCTTCGGCAGCCATCTTGTTTCCAAGATGGGGCTCACCTGGTGGAATGCAGAGCTCAGGGCTGAAAGATGGAGTGAACCTGGGACCCTGGCCATACTGTGAACTTGCGCTTTCTCACTCATAGAAGTGCTCTATGCTGGGACCTCTTAGGTGGAATAATGGCTTTCCCTGGATGCGGAGGCCTGCTGATTCAGGATTTTCTATGACCTGCTGACAGAAGTATCTTAAGTGACACAGTTATTTCAGGCAGGAGTTTTAATACCTTGTCTTCGTCCAACTGTCTTATTGAAACCTCTACCTAACAGTACAGTTTTCAAGTTTCTTTTTTCTTCTTAATTTTGCCTCTTTCTTTGATGCACTCATTCACCCCTGCTTCTCTGCTCTCCTGTTGGCCCTCAGCACCTCGGGCTTTAGTATCTAAAACAGCCCCCTGGCTTTCCTTCCCCTCTCTCTCCCCCTGGGCCTTGCAGGATCTGCCTTCTTCTTCCTCCTGTTTGTAGTGCTTGACCAATCCAAAACGAAACTTTCCTTGTGTCCCTTCCCTGCCAAGGACCTGGGACGATGACCTACTTCCTGCAGGATAAAATGTAGAATTTTCAGGGCCCATCAAAAACCCAACCCCACTCTCTGTGTTGAATCTCATTCCTCACAGGTTCCAAAACCCCTTTCTGTACCGTTGTGTCCCCCGCATGCACTGTTCTTCTCCTGCCCCCAAATGCCTTCTTCTCTGATGCTCTCTGTCAAATGTTACCCATCCTTCAAAGTTCCTGCCATGGTTAATTTTATGTGTCAATTTGATTTGTCTCAGGGATTCATAGATAGCTGGGGAAACATCATTTCTGGGTGCATCTGTAGGGGTGTTTCTGGAAGAGATTAGCATCTGATTCAGGGGCTTCTTACCGTATAGGTAATGTGTGCTCCCCACCCATGCCCCCATTCCCTTACTGACTTTGTACTTGGGCTTCGGAGCCTATTCTTCTGCTCCAAGGAAGCATGTCCATAACCCAGGATGAGATCAGATGCTCCTATTAAATGCTTTCACAGTGCCAGGTCTCCCGGTGCTGCGCACTTACCTCAGCCATTCATTGTAGATGATGCCCTTATTTCTGCTTCACGTCCCGGATTAAAATTCCCTGGGGCTCTATATGCAGCACCTGGCACAGTGACTTACCCATAGTAGGTAAACAAGAAATGTTTATTAGATGAATGCAAAAAATAAAATAAAATAAAAGAGCCTAAAGGAAATGGAGAATAGGTTATAAAAATAACCAATAACCTGGATAATGTGTAAATATGGGATCAAATTTCTACTTTTCTTTGTAACTAACTGGTGCATTTATTTAAAAATATTTTCATCCAGGTTTATTAAACACTCTTAAATATTTCCATCCAGGTTTAATAGAATTTTTAAACTTTTACCTAAGACACCACTATGAAGCCCTTTATTTATTAACATACCATCCCAGAGAATCAATTATACTTTCCAATAGCATCACATAAATCACTGAAAAATGAGTAATACTGAAGAAATCCATGACACTATTTAAATTCGAATTGCATGCCAGTTAAAGAATTTAACAGAGAAGAATTTGGCCTATAAAGGGATATAAGCACCAAGTGTAAATGAATATTAAGTATTCTGTTTATATTGGCAAGCCAACTCTAAGTCACCTTACTGGCCTTGCTAAAAGTCTTTTGAAAGATGAGAATTAAGGGGGGAAAGTTTTATAATGTTACTTTCGTAAGCTTGCATATAAATTAGGATCAAGCTATAAATATTATTTTATTGAGAATTCCTTTACTACAATGTTTAACGTAAACTCCTATTTCTATACAGATCTAGTGACTGAGTGGTAGGTCACTTTGGTTTAAAAGGAATTAATCATTTTGAATTTTTTTAAGTGTTCATAAAACTCACCCATAATTATAAAAGACCACTGGTCCTGCTCTTACATAAATTATGATGCAATGTTTATACTATAACATTTTAAAGAACATAATGCTGTAGATTTTAAATGACTTTGAGAGTGGCCTACATTTATATGTAGTTTTATGTAAAAAAGTATATCAGTCAACTCAAATGAACTCTTGTTCTCAATGATGACATATTATCCTCTAATTAAATCAGCTAAGATAACTCTATTCGCAAGGATCATTCTAAAATTACTTCTCAAATCAAGAGTTTAACAAGTGGTACTCCTAATAGCCCAGATTTTAGATTGCTTTGATACCTGGAATGTGATTCTTTTAGAAATCGAGTGACGTGACAAGTCTTTTTTTTTTTTTAAATCTGAATTTCAGCTAACCCTTTTATACCTCACACTGTTCTTTGAAATCGTTTTAAAGACATCAGCCAACTAAACAGAAAGCAAAGAAATCAGAAATCAGTGCAGTGGGCAGATTAATGGAAATTAAATAATTGAGCCCCACCTAGGATATTGAACAAGTCTATAAAGAGTTACCAAACACTGTTTTGCCATTCATGTTGGGGTGGTATCTGCATGCAAACTGAAAAAAGATCTGTGTTAATGGCAAACACATTAAGTGGGTTTGCTGGGGGAGCAGAGGGAGGGAAGACACGTTCTCTGGGAAGCCCACCAAGGAAAAAAAGTCACTGTTGGACAAAGGCCATGAAAAATGCAGCATTTTGTAGTCTCCAATCCAAAACCGATAAAGAAGGACTAAGGAAGTTTCTAGTATACTAGCACAGTATAAGAGAATGTTCTGTATTTTTTAATTCTAAACTTTGAGAGAGATGTTTAGATTTTTTGAGATAAATGGCTATCAGAAAGATGGGTATGAGTTAAATACTTTCTTTTTAAATTCTTTTTCCAATTACAGTTTACATTCAATATCATTTTGTTTTTTTAATTAATTAATTTATTTTTAGATTTTAATTATCTATTTGTAGAGAGAGGGGAAGAGAGAGAAAAAAAGAGGGAGAGGAACATCAATGTGAGAGAGAAATATCTCTTGTGCACACCCCAGCTGGGGACAAGGCCACAACCCAGGCATGTGCCCTGACCAGGAACTGAACTGGATGACCTTTCGGTTCGCAGGACAACACCCAACCGAAAGAGCCACGACAGTCAGGGATATTTTGTTTTAGTTTCAGGTGTACAGCATAGTGCTAGACAGTCATACGCTTCACAAAGCGCCCCCGCTAGTATTTCCAGTGCCCACCTGGCACCATACATACTTATTACATATTATTGTCTGCATTTCCTCGGCGGTACTTCATAGCCCCATGACTGTTTTGTAACTATGAGTCCATACTTCTCAACTCCTTCACCTTTTCCACCCAATTCCCCAACCCCGCTCCTCTCTGGCAACCATCGGTCTGTTCTCTGGATCTATGAGTCTGTTTCTGTTCAATACTTTCTTAATATCCAGCTGGAGTCCAACTCTCAAAATACCTGAGACAGGAAAAGGGGACAAAGTGAATATTGAGAACAGTTAGTTATGTGTTTTTTCCCTAATCTGTGCAGAGAAACTTTCCTCCTCCCTCTACCTACATGACAGCTTCCTATAGTAAGCTCTGTTAGACAACGCAATGCTCCAGTAGGCTCAGTATATTAAAAACAAAAACAAACAAACAAAAAAACAACAACACAAGTTCTTTAGTTTCCGCCTTTTATATAATCACATTTACACAAGTAAAGTGATATGGGGAAAATGCATAAATACACAGACAATTTAGTGGTGGTGTTGGTGGTGGCATGGCCAATTCCTAAGAACCTAAAATCCAAAGTCAAAGTGATTTTGAAAACTAGACTTGCAAATAAATAGAAAATATTCAGCATAAACTTGAGGGAATACATATATATGGTGATTACTAATGCCAAGCTACATACGATATTAGATGAGGGAATAACTGTTTTTATAATGCTGTCCTTCAACAAATACAGAATGGCAGTGGCCATGCAGAAGTCTCCGGACCCGAGTGTCTGGTTTTGAATTCTAGCTTCCTCACTTCCTCAGGGGAGTGATCCTTGGACAAGTTAATTCTTTAAGTCACCTGTTGCTCAATCTTTTCATCTATAATATGAGGATGATGATAGTATCTACTAACTTATTAGGAGTCAATAAGACAATGTTTTAAAAGCAAGTATTGTTTTCAGTTAAGTGCTGGGTACAGAGTAATTTCTGTATAAGAGACTGTTAAATAAAGCTGCACTTAATCATTATAAGTCACCCTTAGTCAACTACAAAGTGTTGCAATAAATGACTCCAAGGAGACTCAAAGCATGAAACAGTGGCCCAGTAAGCCTCAGCAACATTTCCTGAGTTGCCTAGACTTTTCAGCAAATGCTCTTTTCAGCTAGGGCGTTCCTTTAGAAGTTCAGAGCCATCAAGATGAGTCTGGTTGGGAATGAGATAATATTACTGGTGCTCAAAGAAAGACTGGGATGTTTCCACACTGACCTTTGATCAAAATAAAACTCCCCACAAAGAACTCGATGATCCACTGTTCAATATCTTCCCAGAAGACAGAATAAGAGAAAATAAGCAAGTGCCCTGTGGAGGCTTTTGGCCAGATATCTGGAAACGTTTTGATACCACAAGAATTACTAAATATTAGAATGGATTGCTGAGAGGGGCTCAAGGGTCTGCCCCTTTGGAGGTCCTTCAAACAAGGACAGATAGTCTATCTGATCTGCCTGGGATGCTTTAAAATCAAGGCTGAGTGAAGATTAATGGTACAAACTGCCTCTTGACAGCTTCCTCCTTCCCAAGCACTCTCTGAGAGTGTAACTTTATATATTACCCATCAAGGGCCCTCATCTTTTGAGTTTGAAGGCCTCCCTTTTATCCTAGAATAGGAAAGGGCATCACAACTGTGAGTTCTGAGTAAAAACTTTAATAATGTTGTGATGAAATATCGTGTCCTTATTACTTTTCAGTTATTTCACCAGGCAAGCAAGCTACCTGCAAATATCCTTCAATTAGAAACAGATTTCATGAATCTAAATTTTGAACAGCAGTTCCCTTAAATTCATGTTCCCTGGCAGACAGATGACATATGCCATTTCTCAAGCAAACCATTAAAAGTCCAAACGAAGCACAAGATGAAAAGGAGTTTGAAGACAGGATAACCACCACATACTAGATAATTAATTATAAATTGTATCAGGAACTAGGGAGGAGAGGAAGAGTGTGTTCATTTAATAAAGGGACATACATACTTCCTAAGTGATTACGTTCAACAGCAATAAGTAGCACTTAGTAAAGTTTATTTTGAAAAAAAAAAATTGTATCTCCTTAACATACAATTATCTTATAATTCATTTATTCCCCTATCAGATGTGCCTCTTACTCCACAGTGACCACCACCTTGATAAGTTCAGGCCAGTAATACTCTCAGTCCTAGAAAGTAAGTTTAACGAAAGTGCACGCATGTTAGAAATCCATAGCTATTAGTAGGCACTGTAATTGGCAAGAGGAAAAAAAACCTGTTAAACATCTACTGAAGGATTTATTTTAACTTCTGCATGTATTCTCAGGAAAGTAAATGATGACAACAGAAAGAAATCATTTACCCTGAAAGTATTCACCTTATATTTAAAGAGATGTGCGTCATGCCAAGCATGAACTGTCATCTCCAGAAAGTCTCATTATCCACTGAAGAACACTTAACAGTTTTACTCTTTTATATGTCTCAGCTAAAATCATGCTGGGGAAATATCTGTGTTTAAAAGATACACATTGAAAAAAAAATCCAGATTAGAGGAGAAGAATTTCCTAAAAGGAATCATCCATACTACAAACCTTTTAGAAGTTGAATTTCCTGAGATTTGGGGAGGAAAATAGAAAAGCAAGGCTGATCCTTATCAATTAATTAAAAAGAATGAAGGAACAGTAGACAGAAGGGGAAGGAGAGTTGAGAAACTTAAGGAGCTGTAGGGGCAGCCGGTCTCTACTCGCTGATTAGCAAATTAAGGAGTTCTGGAAAAAGTAGTGACAGGGACAGAAAAGTAGTCTTATAATGCATCACAGGTTCCACCTTGGACTCCCCAGAGGCTGGCTGTGTCTGGCTCAAAACGGGGAAAGGCTCTCTGTTTACAATACTCTCTGTTAGCGGGATCTATGGGCTATTTTTTAATGCCTAAATTCATATACATGTGTTATTGCCGTATAAGTAAAAACACTCACTTGTCGAGTTGGTAAATCAACCATAATAAAATAGCAATTCCACTATGTATCGAAACTGTTATGTTTTAAGATATCTGCAAAATGCCAGTCATCCATCGACCAGTGCTGTGGCAAAACGCAGAATGGCTGGTGGAAATCCAGCGTTTGGACTTGGCCATCTGAGGTCACTGAGGACTTCGGCTTCCAGTCTGAGAAGCCGGAGCCCTCGCATCATCTCCTGGCCTCTCTCAGCCTCCCTCAGTTCAGTTCTTTCGAAGCCACAGGATTATCTCTCCTCAACACGTTTCATTCACAGAGCCCCAGAGAAGCTCAGACTCGGTTGGAGGTAAGAGCCGGAAAACACGCACCAGACTGCTGAGCAAGTTGTTGGAAACCAAGAGCTACCCACACGCTGGCTCCGAGAAAGCCGGTGGGGGCTCTCGAGCTCTCGATGGAGCAGTGCTAGTGCCGGGCACTCAGGGGACACTGAGACCAATCCACTTCCAGCCACCGGCGTAAATTGGCTCCGCTTCCAAGAGCCTGCATACGAATCTGCGCTCGGGAACCGCGCAGCGCAGGGTGGCTGGGGTTCCCCCCCACCAACCTCAAGAGACCAACAGTAACCGGGAAAGCACGCCCCAAATCAGACACTGGCAGCCCTTGAACTCCGCAAACCAGCCCGGAGCTGCGAAAGTCTGGAGGCCGTATCCTCCGGTGGACCCCCCCCACCCCCAGCTTCGCTGGCCCCTAGCCCAGCACCGCACTCTCTGCCTCTCCGAACCCGCAGGGAGAGTGGAGCAAGGGGCAGCGGAGCTCTCGGTGTCTCTCCACCGCCCCCGCCGGCGCGAAGGCGGGAGTGGAGAAGGCGCCACTCAGACTGTGGCGCTGGGCAAACTGCGGCCACAGTTTTCCTAAGTTTGCCCCAGCGATCATCGTGCGGTGGGCGCCCCGCTTGGCGATCTGCCCTCGGGCCGCGGCCACCCCTGAGTGTCCCGGGCTCCCCGGCCCGCCGGGCGGAAGCCAACAAGCAAGGGGGCGCAAGGGCGCGAGAGCGGAGGAAGGGAGGGGAGGGATGTAGGGCGCTCCCGCGTGTGCACACAATGAGGCTGCTGAGACGCACATCTTCCCCCCGCGGGAGCAGCCGAAGGAGCATCCGCCGCCCAGCGCGCTGGTGCTGCGTCCCGGGAGCCCCGACAGAAAGTGAACACCAGTAACTCAGCAAGAAGGGGAAGGAGGAGAGCGCCGGGCGGCCTGGGGCATGTGTGGCCGGCGAGGGCTGCAGCCCTCCGGGGCCGCGGACCCGCGCTTACCTGCGATCTCCTGGTAGGGGATGTCCGCCAGGCTGAATCCCTTGGCACCGTACGCCTGGCGGACCTCGCTGCAGCTCCGAGCCTTCACGTCCGCCCCGGCCGGGAGAGACAGCAGCAGCCCGGAGAGAGGAAGAATCACAGCCCCGATCCAAGAAGGCATGGTGCAACATGCAAATCCAGCTCGGTGCACCCCACGGCCCGTGCGCTCTTCACCTTGCCCCTCAAGCCGAAAGCCCGCCAGAGCCAGCGGCGCACTCCTCGCCGCTGCCCAGCGTCACCCCCTTCCGCCAAGCCTAGGGGACGAGCGGTGCAGCCCTCTGGACTGCGCTCAGCAAACTTTTATAAGCCAGATGGAGGATGGCAAGCCAACCAGGGCTGGCTGGGAAAGCAGCCGCCTTGCTCCTCCAGCCCCCCAGATCGAAAACGGTGCAATAAAAACGAGAGAAGGCAATGTTTCAAAAACCACCATGAGGGTTCAGAGCCGCGATCCGAGTTCCGAGCTGCAGAATCCTAGAGCCCTGCGAGCTGGGCTCGAGGTGGGAACGAGCGCCGGCTCTCCCGGGAGGGAGGTGGACAGGCGAGCGCGAGTGTGTGTGCGCGTGAGTGTCGGTGCGAGCGCGGGGTTCTCAGGGATGTGTCTGCGTGGAGGTATGTGTTGGGGGGTATACGGGTTCCAGAGGAAACCTCAGCTTCACACAGGCTGAGGGAGCCTGTGAGAGTCCTGAGATAGGAAGAGAGAAATCCTGGAGGCAAGAGGGAAGGAGAAAGGAGGGGAGAGAAAGAAACATGCTACTCAATGCACAGCCGAAATTCAGTGGCAGAGTCGAAGGGAAAACCTGGACTGGATCTGTTTCTACTTGGTAGCTGGAAAAAAGGGGGAAAGGTTCCTGTTTTCTCAGTCCCATCACATCCTTCATATTGATCCCACAGTGCTACCTTTGATGACATACGTAATCAACCTAGGAACACAGTATTTTAAGTCATTAATTCTTATGTTATTAAACTATATTTCTGTGGACGTAAAGGACAGTGCAATTGTTGCTCTTAATATGTTCATGACCTACTGAAACACAAAGCCAGTGTACAGATAAATGCCTAGAGGAACCCTCAATAGCAGAGCACAATCACCACACTATTTAATTGTCTAATTTCTATTTGTCTTTGCTCGTTTTTATTCTCTAAGGACAGCCAGTTTGTGCACAGCTTAGAGGCCAGTAGTTTTTAATTTTTTCTTTCTGGACTCCAAATTTTCTCCCATTTACATTTCAAGTATTCCACAATCTTGGATCATAAATTGTTATGCTTAGGTTGTGGAGGACCTGGAAGACGAACCAGAACACAAAAGCAATGGGAGAATGAGGGAGCAGAGGTCAGTAGGGTACATGAAGGGAGTTGTTGGGGCAAGGAGTGATTTCTCCCTTTCCTCTCCCCAAATAATAATCATCTACTAGACTTACCATTGTTTTTCAGGTTAACAGAATTCTCAAGTGGAAAATCAATTCTCTTTCTTCTTCCTGTCTTACACTCGAGTTCTGTGCAATGGGATAAAAGTGAAAACTCAGGGTCGGCTAATTTCCATTGATTTTCTTGCGTTAATGGACACTGAACTCTAAATACAAGACAAAAAAAAAAAAAATGGTCCCTCATTGTGTGCTCATATGTCTGTTAGATACTAGACCACATATTATTCAGGAATTACTATAGGGTAATGTCCAGTTTTATGGAGCTTATCTATAAAGTGACACATGAAGATGTGATTCTTATGATGCCCGTTGATGACCACAATGACTCATGAAATTTTAGTCATTCAATTTCTTTTCACCATCACAGTCATCATTGTTATTGTCATTGTCATCATTGTCATGACACAAAGTACGTCCCTTCATGTCTTTAATAAATTTTTCCTCTCTTAATCCACCAAAAAGACTCTCAAGATTAAGATCCAACCTCATTTAAGCTATGGCAATGCTTTAGAAATGTTATCTTATTTACAGAGGGACTTGTACTTCTTCCCAAGTCCATAGGGAAATGTGTCTTTCAGAAAACAACAATCACATCACATATTTTTTTTCATCTTAAAATTTTAGCAGTACTTCTGCCTTCATTATAATTGTGCTAACTGGCAGACCTTAAGTTTCTGAACTTATTTTCCTCCAAGTCTGAAATCAGGATAACAAAATATACTCTAGTATTTCTATGGATGAAGGATAAGATTGGTAGGGTTAGAAATTGCTGTAGCCAACCCATTTCAATGACATTTGACATGATCTCCATCTATCTTCAGTTTCTATCACAGCCAGGTGCTCAGCATTATTCAACCCAGAGGAAGGTGGGAAGTACACACACACATAACTTATCCTATCCTTTCACATGGGGACTCATAACTGAGCCTGACCCTAGCAGTCGGCAGCCGTCCGTCTCGAGAGACGATGGTGTAGCTTCTTAAGAGTCTATCTGCACCGCCGAGAATGGCTGTGCAGTCCGACTCGGGAGTGACACGGTATCTGTCTCCTCCCGTGTTGAATTGACATCTTGCGATGACGCTGGAGTGTCCTCTCCAGTGAAGCTGAAGCTACAGAGCCTGGGCAGGGTGATATGGAGGGTCTGCTGTTGCCCATGCAGCAGACACCCCCTCTCTTCGCAGCTGAAGGGTCCAAGGGAAAGACGGAGTCAATACAGCTTGGGTTCAGGTGCGCCGCAGGAGTTGCCGGTGTTGACTACAACGTCAAACCGCCTTAGGGACTCCGGCTCCGGATCTTCTGTCGGGGTTTACTCCCTTAGCCTTTCCCCTGAAGAGGTATGCCGCAAGGCAGCGGAGGTTTTTTGGAATCAGAGTTTTCCTTCTCTGATGTGCCCTGACTGGAAGATCGAACCAACGACACTTAGCTCGCAGGCCGACGCTCAACCCACTGAGCCAAACCAGCCAGGGTGACCCTAGCAGTAAATAGCAGATAATGCAATAAAAAGGTCATTGGAGGTGGAGGAAGACTGGGTAAAAACAGTGTATGTGGCTTAAATTATTTAAAAATCAATCAATTGTGAAGTATTTAATGAGTGTTCAATGCAAATATACAACAGTCAGTTACTGCACATTGTTCCTATACTTATAAAATGACCTTAGCACTCATGGCAAGACTGGTATATGGAAAAAATCATAACTAAGCATAAATGGATTAGTACAACCCCATAAGAAGGAAGAGATCATTTAGGGTGGTGTTGTGAACTCCAAGTAACTTGTTTTACTGGTGCTCCTAACCTCTTCTTAGTCCACTTGCTGGGTACGGTAGCATCGTTTGAAAAGGCATAATGACACATTCCAGGTAAGAGCAGCTGCAGAGCCTAAATGAGGTATTGGAATGAGCGCTGAATGTCATGGAACTTTGTAGAAGAGGCCTAACCAGAAAGAAGGGGGCTCATATTAAGAAGTTAGCATTGGGTTTAGATAGAAAGAAAGGTTATTGAAGGACTGGAATCTCAGGAGTAATGTTTATATTGTATGTGATAGGATAAAAGTTAGAACATGGAAGAACATCCGACCAGAGACAAGCAGTTGGAACCAAGAGAGAGGTGAATAGGAGAAACACATAGAACTCAGCCACAATGGCGAAGATTTTAGGTGTCTGAGACCAGAAGAGGAGAACAGTGAAAGGAAAGACGGTGAAGACAAACTTTACAGAAAGGATTGGCATGATTCGATCATTGGTTTAATACACACACATGCCACTCAAAAAGTATAAAAAACTTATTTTAAAATTGTGAGTCTCATTGGGAAAACACTGTATATTTACTAGGATAATAAAGACCCTTGTTTATACAGAGCTTTCACATCCCAGCTGTTTTTAACAACCTCTTCTGGGCAGAAGATGAATGGAACCTCAGAGACTTTGAGTCATAGAAAAAGGCTGATTCTTAAGAAGCAGTCATAGCTGATAGGTAAGCAGAGCTGCTCCGGTCATTGCCTGCTTTGTGACCATTAGCTCTTCTTCCTTGCTACCCTGAGATGGGTTGTGTTTGGGGGGCATTGCACCAACACCAGGGGATCAATCACCATTGGTCTAGACCAGTCATGGCAGTTCTTTTTCTTCTTCCTTTAAATGGTGTAAGGGTGGGCAGAAGGCCCTTCTGGCCAATAAGATGTAAAAAGAAAACTTATGAGAAATATATTTTTCCTTATTAAAGGCAACAACTCCAGGAGCAGAAAGGACTGTGTGTCTCGGCCTTCTGCTTTCTTACAGCTACTGTATTTGGTCATCTTATGACTAGCTAACAGATAAGAGATTGCTAACAGAGAATGACAGAATGTTCGTCGTCGTCGTCGGCAGCCGTCCGTCTCGAGAGATGATGGTGTAGCTTCTTAAGAGTCTATCTGCACCGCCGAGAATGGCTGTGCAGTCCGACTCGGGAGTGACATGGTATCTGTCTCCTCCCGTGTTGAATCGACATCTTGCGATGACGCTGGAGTGTCCTCTCCAGTGAAGCTGAAGCTACAGAGGCTGGGCAGGGTGATATGGAGGGTCTGCTGTTGCCCATGCAGCAGACCCCCCCTCTCTTCGCAGCTGAAGGATCCAAGGGAAAGACGGAGTCAATACAGCTTGGGTTCAGGTGCGCTGCAGGAGTTGCCGGTGTTGACTACAACGTCAAACCGCCTTAGGGACTCCGGCTCCAGATTTTCTGTCGGGGTTTACTCCCTTAGCCTTTCCCCTGAAGAGGTATGCCGCAAGGCAGCGGAGGTTTTTTGGAGTCAGAGTTTTCCTTCTCTGATGTACCCTGACTGGAAGATCGAACCAGCGACACTTAGCTCGCAGGCCGACGCTCAATCCACTGAGCTAAACCAGCCAGGGCAGGACAGAATGTTAGGATGGAACATAAGAACATAGATTCTTGATTTCCTACTTGAGTCATCAAACCAGCCCTGGGACCACCAAACTCCAGACTTCTTGTTAAATAATCCATAAATAATCCTGTAATTTATGCCACTGCCAGTTGGTTATTCTGTTGTTTACCAATGAAAGCAATACAAATGTATATAGCAAACCAGAGAAAAGCAAAAGTGAAGGCAAGAGACAGGGGTTCACTGTAAATGCAAAAAAACAGAACAAAAATTAGGGAGCATCATGGAATCCAAGTTAGGAGATGTTCCAACACAAAACAAATCCCAGCAGACATCAAAAACAAAGCAGATGGACAAAATGGTACTTGCATGATGATAAAGAGGCTTACTAGAAAGTTCAAGAGATGGATTTTAGTGAAGTAATGGAGTGACTACCAGACCACGAGGAATTGTATATGCAGAGGGTGGAAAGAATATGGAAACTCAGGTGTAACTGATTACAGTGTGGTACCTCTGTGGAAGGGGTGAGATGGTCATCATGGAATGCTTTCCAGAAGCTTCTAAAACTGCAGGGAAGAATGAGAGACCAGACATAGAAAGATACTGAAATTCAATGTGATCTTATCTGGTTGGTTGGTTTTAAATATTTCTCTTTCTTACATATATGTAAAGCAAATGGGTGTTTATACTTTTCTGAATAAGATGATAAATTTGTAGAATGAATTTTTAAGTTTTTTTTTAACTTGAATTAAAAAAATCCTACAGAATTACTGTTCTTTTGCTCAGTTTTACCAATTCATGAATGAGAAACTGGACAAATTTTAGACTTTTTTTCTTCCCTTCTGTGTTTAGCTCAGAAAGGACAAGTAAGTTCAAATGAAATCTTATGAAAACAAGAGAATGGACTTCAAGTGTCTATTCCACATCTCAGCTTGTCACAAATCAAAATCACTTAGTTAACCTGCCTCCCGAAAAACAGGACCTGTAATAAAAAAGCTGTCAAAAATTTAACAACAGTAGCTCTGCCAGGTGCCTGGATAATAGGAAGGTTGCTTAGTTGCAGAGAATGAAAAGGTAAACTTAAATGAATAATAGCCAGAACTGATGAAAATCGTGTTTCATTTTTCTTATCAATTTGGTTTCTGGCCAACCAAATCTAATGCAGTAGTCTATTTAATATTTGTTGAGCCTTAAGAGTATACCTGGTAGTAATATAAACCAATTAAAATTATATCTTTAAGCCCAATGAGAACTAGCTAAGTTACTTAAGCTCTCTTTGGGGAACTAAAATCCAGGGACGTATTCTTGTCTTGCCATATTCGTCTAAGACTCTGAAGCCAAGGGAATCATGAGATCAGCCTAATCAGATTTTTGCCTAATAGTTATGTCTGGGCTTAGCCAAGAGAATTGAAAGAACTCTAATTATTTAATTATATTCAGTTATCGTATATGACAGAAACTTAGGTCATGAAAGTATTTCATGTGTTATTGAGTCCTATTTGTATTTATTTGAACTATCACCAATGGTCATTAAGAAAGTATAGGTGAAAAGTATGTTATGATATTTAGCAATGATTTAAAATGCTGTTTTAATTTTTATATGTATCAGTGACCCAGAAATCTACTCTCCATTGATTCTTAAGGTCATTTAAATACCAAGTAACAAAATATTTACATACTTTCAAAATTGCTGTTAAGAACACTCCCAGGCCTTGGAACAATCTTGGCACGTGGAATACCTTGCACTAAGCATCATTTTATACTGTTGTTAGAAAAGCTTACTGAACGTAAGAAAGACACTTTCATTTTGACTTGATGGCTCACAGTATTAACAATTACCTTCTACAATGTCATTATTTACAGCTCATGTGTTTTTGATGTGTTTCCAAATCAGATATGTACATGAAAAAGAGTGGCACATGTGAGAATCCTACCGCAGATTAATAAACTTGCATTTCTATAGATCATTTAGCCTTGTCTTGTTATAAATACAGATATGGGTGCTCTGAGAGATGATTCTGTAGCTAAGCAGTAATTTGAAATACCTAGATTATTGGAACCACACATCCTGGCAGTCATTGCTCTAGTTCGTTTGCTTTTGTGAGAAATGAATGGAGCTTTGCCCCGTGTTCAGATCATCTGGCACCAGGAACAATGACATTCCTTAAGGCAAGTGGATGAGAACACAGGCTCACTTGGCAGGGGAGTATCTCTTCCCTGTGTTGCTAACTTTCATCAATGAAATTCCTGAACTCTCCTTATTAAAGTGATTTCTCAGATTTAATAAGCCCTGAGTTAATTAACTATCATTACTTATTTCAACATTAATAAACAGTATGGTAGACTTAGTGTTTTGAAAAAAACTGATGACACACCAATAAAATATTACTGTTATTAACAATTTTACTACATACAGGTCTGTGCTTTTTTAACTTCAGCTTCGAAGGGCCCTGTTCTGTAGGAACAGTAAAATAATTTTGATTAAGCTTTTTTTTTAAACCTAATGTATCTTCATAGAGGCAGATGAAACAAACAAAAAATTACCTAGGTAAATTACAAAAACTGTTTAATTGAATAGAATTAGAAAAAATGCAAGGGCAATTTAAAAGACATTAATGTGATTCCAACTTGCTAAACCAAATTTTGAGATGAAATTACTTTTATTAATGGGAGGCAATCTGAGTATTCTAAAATTCAATAATCAACCTATTCTACACTTTTAATTTAAATAGTTTTCTAAAAACTTCAAAATATAATGATTAAATTTGCTCAATTTGATTGTAAGTTAGCAGGGACATTAGCAAGGAAAAAAAGAGGCGAATATTTTAAATTGATTTTACTTCACCCACTGGTATATATACAAGTCAATAAAACTTCTTTGTTGAGTATTACACTTGAAAGCAATATTAGTTTTTCTATAGAAAGGTGATGAAGAGGGTTAGAGGCAATGTTCCTGGGGCCAAGGACATGAGTTAGCTTTTTCTATTCAGTGGATACAGCCATACACATCCCAGCTAGACATATACAAAGACTACAAGTTTTAAGGAAGAGGGTAGGAAAAGACAGCCAGGTTGTACTAATATATAACTGTTCAAAATAAAACCCAAAGTCCTAATGGAATCAGATAAATAGAGGCAACCCAGTTACATCCCAATAACTTCACTGATAAATTTTACTTTATGCTTTCATAGAGATTATGATGATGTTACTTAGTAATTTCATTTGAAAGGCAGGACGATTCCTAAACATACATAGCTGATTATTTTATGGTGAATATCATCTCTTATGCAAGTTACAAGGATAATGTTACATAGCTTTTCAAACTCTCCTACTCTCCTTCATGGACAACAGAAATACAACGAAAACCTGCTTCCTCAACTTTGTCATTACTCTTGAATAATAAGTACAAGAAATAAGTAACAAGATACACTTCCTACTAAGTCAGGAAAACACTTTCTCAACAAGTCCTGTAGCATATTCTCTGTCAATGCTAATATTTTCAGTTAAGGTTTTATGCATAAGTATTTTTTAGGTTACATTCCTAATAGTGTTCGCAAGTGTATTCTCATCTCCCACACACAGAAAAAAGTTTCTTAACCAGTCTCTGGCTACGCTACACCCAATTGTGTTACATTTTTAAACAATCAGCAAACACTAAGGAAAAGAGTAATAAATCATTAAGCTTACAGCCTGCGTAATGAATACAAACTAGCAATAGTTTTTAAATCTATGGTTAAAAAAACTACCACAAATCTTGATCTAAGTCATTCATTGGTAAGTCAAAACCTAAACAAACTTAATTCCACTGAATTTAAATAGAACATGTTTGGCCAAAATCCTCCAGTTTTTATCAGCCACACACACACAAAAAAAGGTAGAATATATTTAATTTCATGGAATATGTTATTTTTTCCTTGCATAATATGATCTTATTTGTCTTCATAGCTTGAATTCACTTCCAAGCAATGATTTCTACACTTGCCTCTATATTAACTTCGCACCTTTTATTACATTTCAGGGGGAAATAATTAAGTGTTTGTGCTAGAGGAAATCTAGTGCATTTTTTAAGTTACTTGGAGAAAAGAAAAAGTCTCAGCTTGGAAGTTGGAAGTTCCATCCACTAACGATTTGTTTCCAGGGAGGTGTCTAAAGCAAGCAGAGACGCAGGCAGCAATGCGCCTTCAGTTTTCCCATGTTCATTTGCAATCATAGCCAATCAATGTTGAGAACATTACTAAGCAATCCGGTGCTGTTTGCTTTTAATTGGTAAACTGTCTTCCAAAAATAACATCTTCGGGCTTCACAACACCCTAGTCATGGAGCCCTTAAAGAATGAATGTCTTTACTGTACCGGAGGACCTCTATGAATAATGAATAGGGCTCTATTTTCCTGGGAAACAAACCCGTCCCAGCAAGTCGGTGGTAATGAACAGTATTGTGAATGTGTGTAGCGTAGAAGGGCCCTACGTCTGCTCTGACTTCCACCTTAATTGAAGTAGATAACTGATTTTCAAACCCCATGGAGGGTCAAACAACTTTCTTTTAAATTTGTGGCATGCTGCCTAGCTTAAAGGTTGCTTTTACAAACTTAAAATGATGATTTCATAGAACAATTGAAGAGATGAAGAATCACGTCCCAGTCTCTAACGGGAAAGACTGGCTTTCACAAATTTGAAAGGAAAAAAAAGAACATTTTGAACACTGCGTTTAAGACACTAGAATTTCATCTTTATGGTAAACTTCATGAAAACGTAGTTGAACCATGATTCTCTTCGGCACAAATAAAAAAATGTAGTCTGTGCTGTGAAAAGTATAACACAATTTAGATATTTGTGCAAGAGAGATTTTACAAAATAACTAATGAAAAGTACAACCTAAGATTTTAAAATGATAATGACCTTGCAGTGTGTTTAAACCTATTTGGCTTCTCCTTTAGAATGACCATGAAAGGGCTTAATGTATTTTGTAAATTACTTCCATAATGATTTCACTCACAAAGAATATAATTTGCTAGTCTACTTTCATAATCAATGAGAACTTAATGAATCACACGTACTTCACCATTCAACAGACATATGAAGTACCATAGCACTGAATTGAAATATGCATTATAAGAAGTCTTTGGACAAGAAGATTTCTAAAGATTGTTTTTATTTTTTATCTGAGGGGGAGGGGCAGGGGAAGCATGTTCTTGTTCAGGTTGACTTGAAGAATTAGTTAACCCGCATGTGAAATTATTGTTCATTGCAACTGGTAGCAGCTCAAATGGAAAATTTTATATTCATGTGATGGTTATGAACTTTCAGAATACAAACTCAGGTGTAAGAAATAAAACTCCCTTTATTTTCCTATGGTGGAAGTGAATTTCTATTGTAGGTCTCTCTTCTACTCACCACCAAAAAATATAATCTTGCCAATTCAAGGTAAATTTAGTTGCATAGGAATTTTCTCAGATGTATTTTCCTTCCTAGGGAAGGTTCACTTTTCACGTGGAGATGGTGACATATTCAGGTATTAGTGAAAACAGATCATCTGGTCGTTGAGATCTAAGTAGACTTCTTTCCAGTTCCTACATACATGATCCTTCCTAGGCAGCGTAATTTCTGTTCTTCCCTAGAATCCTGCACATTCTCCGTGGTCTGTGAACTACCAGGAGTGGGGGCTTTCTCTCTCTCCACTTATCTCTGCCTTTTGTGAACTGCACGAGGAAGGCTGGGCTACCCTCCTGCACTGCTCGTCTGCTCCCGCACTTCACTTCCCCTCTGCCTCCATTCTGCATGGGTTTCATGGTGGCCATTCCATTGCAGCACAAGGAATATCAGGGAGGAAGAGCGGACGACAGTGTCTCCAGATGGTAGAGTCACAACGCCACCTTCAACCCCTGCAGACCCTCCTCTTGGCCAGGGTTCGGCCCACAGGGCGGAATCGGGGAACCTTCAACTTCTATTAGCTCCCTTCTGCTTTCTCTCTTCCCTCAGAACTTTTTCTAGAATGGGATGAGAAAATGTCTCTTGCCTCCTGTGTCTCGCATTCTTTCTAATTTATTGCTTACAGCCTAAACAACAGAGCTTGCTTCCTTTGGAATTTAGACTCCTTGGAACTCAAAAGCATGCCTTTGTCTTTCAGAATACTTTTTAGCTCTTACAAATCAAACGCTGTGCCTGTCAAGACTCCTGTCTTTGCATTAAGTTTAAGAGTCTTCTTAGAAATTTTAAAAAATGAGAACTGACATTTTTGTTACCTCTGCTGACGATGTATATTTGTCCCTCCTTATCCACTGTTCGGCTTTCCACCACCAACTGTGGTCCGAAAATATTAAATGGAAAATTCCAGAAATAAACAATTCATAAGTTTAAATTGCCTGCTGCTCCGAGTAGTGTGATGAAATGAACCACCTGGCTCCATCCTGCCCACGATGTGAATCATCCCTTTGTTCAGCGCGCCCATGTCGACGAGGCTGCGGCTAAATCACTTAGTAGCTGTCTCCGCTATCAGATGGGCTGTCACTGTATTGCACACGGTGCTTGTGCTCACCTTGTTTTACTTACTGTCTCCAAAGCACAAGGGTAGTGATGGTGGCTCTACGGATATGCCACAGAGAGGCCATAAAGTATTTCCTTTCAGTGAAAAGGTATGTGTAGGAAAAGACAAACTATACATGGTGTAGGATTATCTGCAGCTTCGAACATCCGCTGGGGGCTTGGAACGTAAACCCCTCTGAAAGGGAGAACTGCTGTATACACTGACCAAGAGGGTGGAAGTTGTCGGGACAACAAAACATACTAGGGGACAGAAACAGTAGTTAACTTCTTCTATTTCTAAATAGTTATACATATATCACAAAGTAACATGGACAGAAGTTTTGAAGAAAATGATAGCTAATATTTATAAAATTTTGAACTTGAAAGCATTTTCCTGTTAATGTTTTAGCTGCCCACCCATCCAAACATAAGCCCTGTGAGCAATGACTGAGTGCAACCTGTTACAATAATTAACAAAGCCTGGCCCCAGGCTTTGAGCAGCTCAAAGCCAAGCCTAATAGGAAACCTCAAGCCACTCTGGTGAGTTAAGTAGAGCAGGTAGGAAAGACAGATGGCCTATTTTCTGACCAGAGATTAAGGTTTTGAGTTTGTCTTGTTGTGCAGTGGTTATTCTGATCCCCATTGAACATCAATCACTCTGAGTTGCTCAGTAAAGATTGCTTTCTTCTCATCCCACTTCCAGTTTCTGGGGGAGTAAGAGCCCCAGGGCCCTAAGAAAGTATTTTGGGAACCCCCCCCCAAAGGATTCAGATTATCCAATTCCAAGTGGGTTGAGGGCTGGGGTGGGAGGGGAAGGCTTGTCTCCTTGTACACCAACCAATGGCCTGGACAGCATCTGGGAGGCTTACAATTGAACTCAATTCTAGCACTGTCTACTGGCAGATAGTGTCAGTCCCCACAAGGTTAAGAGCCAAGTCCCACAAGACTGCTCTGCCCCCAGACCCCTTCAAAGGCCCATTTCAAACCCAGGTTGTTACCTGTTATTCTGATTTATGGGCTACAGATTGGAGGTTTCCATGGTACCCTTCTTGCTAAAGCAGATTATAGAACTCAGAAAACCCTTTTGTTCACTAGATTACCAATTTTTAACAAAAGATAGTAAAGGGTATGAACCAAGAGCCAGATGAAAAGACACATAGGATGAGGTAGGAGGAAAGGGCATAGAGCTTCTGTGTTTTCTTCAAGTGTACCACTCACCCCAGTCTCCACGTGTTCACTAACCCAGAAGCTCTCTGACCCACATCCTTTTGGGCCTTTATGGAGGCTTCATTACATGTGCACAATTTGTCATTAGCTACGAAACTTAATCTCCAGCCCGTTCTCCTCCCTGGAGGTCTGGGCAGTCAAAGGGAAAGTTTTGCCTCTCCAATTGCTTAGTTTTCCTAGCAGCCACTCCCTTTCTTATGGTGCAGTTCAGCATCACCTCCTTAGCATAACAATAGACACTTTCCTTGCTCTTATCACTCAGGAAGTTCCAAGGATTTTAGGAGTTGGGTACCAGAACCTGGCTGAAGACTGAATGTTTATTTCTTATTATAAATAACAATATCACACTGTCTTAAGAAGATATGAAGGAATTAAATCAACCCTTTTAGTATCTGAGGTTCTACAATATGAAATGGCAGTCCTGGGAAATGATTTGGCACACACATACGTTTTGTTAGCCTTTAGTTTGGGAGATATCACAAAAGAAATGTCAATTTTGTATTTTTGAAACCTCCAAAGATCTGGCAGAATAAAGCCCACATCTGGCTGGGGCTAAAGCACATCAGCGAGCCTCTTTTAGGTTTTGCACTCAAGTTTGGCAACCATCCCTCTCCCTTGCTCGTCTCTCTGCCTGACCACTTCACACATTAAATTTTCCTGCTCTCGCCTTCTGTCTTCTGAATTCATGACACCTGATGGTTCCAGAAAGGAGATTCAGCAAGTTGAAGCAAAGCAAGGGGTTAGAATACTGTAAGGTATATAGTGGATTGAGACCAAGTGTCACAGAGAACCCAAGTCACCTGTCACCTCTGTCTTCATCTTGTCTCCCCTTGGTCTTTGCAGGAGTTGCTGACGATTTTTTCTGCTGTTGCATCTCGGTGTCAGGCCATGCCAGCATGCCTCCAAATGGTCTCTAAGATCACAGCTGTTCTCAGGCCTTTGAGTTGTATGTGAATCCCTAACTGTAGGCACAGACTGAGGCCCTTGCTTCTCCTAGAAGGGGACAAAAGGAAGCAACTTTTCAATAAACCATAGTCAACCCAATCATTTAGTCAACCCCACCTCTGTGTTTGTGTTTGTGTGTATGTGCGTGAATGTATATGCATATGTGTATGCGTGGACAAACTAGGGAGGGTGTGTATGAATTTGGAGAGCACCTCAAGTGGGAGAAACCAGGTTAGGGCCTCTGTCTGACTACCTTTAAGCATGGAGCACCCTGACCATGTAACAGAATCTCTGGGCTGCTCCAATTGAAACAGAACCCATGGGCTGTTTAGTTAGGGGCCCAATTGCCCGCTGCCAGAATTACAACTCTCAGTACTAGAGTTTAGTGAAAAGAAAAAGAACTGTTTATTTAGCAGTTAAATAGATTTAGATTATTTGCAGATTTCTGCTGTTGAGTCTTATGTTCTTTAAAATACCCACAAACACATAGTTCTGCCTCCCCCTACCAAACCAGGCCAGCCTTAGAAAAGTTGGAAACACCATTTCCCCACTTCCTAGGCACAGTTCAGCTCTACCAGTAGATGCCAATCACTCAATTCTGATTGGGGATGTCCTTTCTGCGCTGTGTGTGGTGTCCTCCAGCTCTCAATGCAGGACCGCGTGGATTCTCAGCCTCCTTGTAAACTGCCTTCTTCCTGCAAACCGCGTGGATCTCCTCTCCTTCTCAAAACCGCATGGTGAGACCCTCTTAAAGCAGCCTGGAGAGCCCTCTCAAAACCGCATGGAGAACTCAGTTTCTTTAATCCGCATGGAGAACCTAGCTTCCAAAACCACATGGAGAAGGCCCCTTCACCAAGCCGCATGGAGGGAGTGCATGAGAGAGAGAGCAACCTGGAGAGCCCCCTCCTCCAAACCACATGGAGGGAGAGCATGAGAGTGAGTGAGAGAGAGGGCCCTGCTAAAATGTCTGCAGCTGCTTATATATCCCTGACTGCATCCTCTGACGCAGTGGGTGTTGCAACCAGGTCTGACCATTCACAGAACCCTACTCAGGCTCTGTAGGCTCCTTCTGTACCATCCCACAGTTCAAGACTCCTCCCATCTTCTTCGGCCTTGGAAGTATCAAAGGCATTTTGCATAACAAAGACACTAGCAACTAGCCCCAGGCATGTTAAGGCAACTTAAAAGCTGCTTCCTTTTCCCCATCCCCCAGCCACGAACTCTGGGGTTTGTTTTTGGACACCCCTGTTTCTGTAACAACCAGAGAGAAAGCCCAATCCCAGTCAACTGGGAGAGAGACTTAGAAAGTTCTGAAAAAGACACTTCAAAGCCCAGAAGTGTCTCTCTGCTTGTCCAAATTTTTAGGCAATAATGCCTATGGCCTTCCACTTATTTGTACATTTGCCACAGGTCCTGAGAATGTTAGGGCAGTTTTCCTCACCTTATCAGCTCAACTCCACAATTTAGTTTACTACTTTGATTTATCAAAATAGACTATTTATTCAGTCATTCATTCATATGAGACATTTGTTGAATATCACTGTCCTAGAAATACGTTACGAAATTGTACAAAGAGGGGTTGTGTCTTGGCCCTCATGAGCCTCTGGCATAGTGCCCTATTGAGTCGAGGCCCTTTAGAGTTTAAACTTTAAAAAATAATTGGATAAGAAGTAAGAGCCCTGGCTGCTGTGGCTCAGTGGATTGAGTGTCAGCCTGTGAACCAAGTGTCACTGGTTCAATTCCCAGTCAGGGCACATGACTAGGTTGCACGTCAGGTCCCCAGTTGGGGGCGCATGAGAGGCAACCACACAGTGATGTTTCTCTCCCTCTCTTTCTCCTTTCCCCTCTCTCTAAAAAATAAATAAATAAAATTGGAAAAAATAAAATAAATGTAAAAAAAAAAGAAGTAAGAGTTAGTATGGTAGAAGCCCTGAAGAAGAACAAACTGGTATAAAGACCATGCCTTTAATATTTTTAATCTCAGGCATACTTTAAAAATCTAGGTTTTACTATTATTTCTTTAAAGACTACCACTTCAATTAATTTGTATAATATATTTTAATGTAAATATGGGTCACATTATAGTTTGTTTCTTATGGATTGACAGTTGGCATCTTCGTAACTTTTCTGAAAACTGTCAAAGCTAGGGTCTGGGTACACTTTCAATGTTGACTTTGGTGCACTTTAATTAAAGGATTAGTGGCTCAGACAACACTGTAATTTTAGTTTTGTTTGTTAAATTTGATTAATTAATCCAGTTCCCAGAAAAAGATATTACCTATAACTGGTACTTAATTAGGACTTGAGAAACTAATAAACCTGAGAATACTTAAATGATCAATTTAATAGGTTTAGCTTGGCCTTTTTAACATTCATCATCTGCTTCATGTGCCCCTAAACACATCCAAGATTAAGGTAATTTTAAACATATTGAATATTTTTCGATGTTTTAGAAAAAAATTCAATTTCTCCATAATGGAGTTTAGTGTTTTAACTGGCCACAAATAGCAGAATAAGCACTCATCTCTTGACTATTATCTCACAAAAGGTTCTAAAATCATCAGTTTTCTACACTTTAAAGTAGGATGTTAATTCTGGTTCAAAAACAATGATATAATCACCACCTTTCAAAAAATAAGATTTAAATTAGAATAAGAAAACATATCTTAACTTTCCAGAAGAATGTTATATATAGGTCAGGAGGAGAGCCTCAGTTTTGTGAGCGAATTTATTTCAAGGAATTGGAGAAGCTTGTAGGAAAATGGTAAGGATATTCATGTCTCTATGGACTTTCAGGGGCCTTGCATAGGAGAGGAGGTGGTGATCCTCTGTTCAAACCAATTTAATCCTTCATCTCCATTAACATTAGGCAACACAAAGACGATGAATCTAACCAGGATGGCTTTATCCTTCTGCTAGGTACACTAATCAATAGTTCATTCCTTCCAAAAGACCTGTTTCAAGACTAGCACTCTCCTAACTATGAGGATTTAAATATTTATTAAGTAATTTGCATTTTCCTGTCAGTGTATATATTCTGTCATTAAAATAAAAGGCCTATTAAGTAAACATAAATCATTTTGAAATTGCTCTTACCGTACCGCTATACCATGTGGCAAGAACACTATTGATATTTTCAATGTCAAGAATGGCATCTTGACTCCAGAAAACCTTTTATATTTTGTCTATTTTATCTTTTGACTACTTTGTTTTATTTCATATTCAAAATCTTTGCAGAAGTGTAAGGATCCAGAAGGTTGGTCTCTGCTGTGCTGAATTTATATGTCCATGAACATAAATAACAAACACACATATATTTATACATAATATATTAAGTGTTTTGATTTCTTGCTCATACTTAGTTTTCATGGCAAATACATCTTGTAGGCTGAGGGATTCTTTATTTTGAACTAAGTACACACACATACACACACACACAAACTATAAAATTTGCAACTGTATCCATCTATTAATCTCCATTAAAAGTATCTGGAAAAGAAATTACTTGCATCTTCAGTAAATTATAGTAAGTATCAATAGCAAAAAACATGTATGACTGAACCCTATTATAATATTTATATATATTTTTATTTCTTATCATAGTTATTTTGGTTAGCATTTATTTTCCCAGTGGTGTAACAACATCAGTGAAACAGTGAACTATATTATAGTAACAATTAATAATATTTGACATAAAATGTTCATGGTTAAATTATTTGGTTCTTGTACATCATTAAATTAGGGCTGGCAAATAGCTTTTCTATTATGTACTAACTCCAAGTGATTTGAGACTCTCTCTGAGGTCATGTCCAGCCTTAGAGAAAAAAAGATGCGTTGCTAGATTAGTAAGGTCTGTCACACATGAGACAGGGTTAGGTGAGTGGTGGAATTCATGCTACATATATGCCCTCCCTGATGTAGATTGTTCTTAAATAATCCTATACATGTTTCCCTAATGTAAAATTAGTTTATCCATTAAGACTGAGAAAACTGCTTAACGCGTCTCTTTACTAATAGCCAAAATAAAAATTCATTTTCTTACCTCAAAGGACAGGAAAGAGAACCTTCGGGATGGGGGATTTCAATGACAAAAATTACTTTGATGAAATGTTCTCTATATTTCCAAGTCATATCCTAAGTTCATGGTTGAAGATATAAGAAATAAAAGAATAGCTATAACTCTAGATTTTCAGCATATTCATGTCATCTTTTCTTTTTTTTATCAGACAGCTAAAATCAGGGAGGGGTAAGCTGTTCATATTTTAAGACTCAGCAATATCGTAAACCATTTCTCCTGACTTAACATCTTGATAATAAAAAACCTAGTATAATAAATTCATTGCTCTGTTGTGTTTTTATTACTACAATCTTCCCATGAGTTCTCAGCTAAAAATATTCTGGGGGAAACAGAAAAATGTCATTTGTTTCTGAACATAATTCTTTACCTGATGTAAAAAAGGCATACAGTTTGTGAGTTGCCTATTATTTTTTTAAGATTGATATATAAGCTTAAATAATTACAGCAAATAAAAAAATAGATGGGAGTACATTTCACTATAAAATTATTATTATAGAAATAACCACCACAAATTGTGAACTAATATCCATCCCAAGCTTCTATAAGGAAAAAACAACAACACCCAAATTTCTAAAATAAAGAAGATGGAACAAAAAAGGACAGTGGTACTGAATTCATACTCTTGGTATCTATTTATGAAAAACATTCATAGTTTTCCTTTTTAATATGAAATAAAATGCATTGATTCAATTCTAGAATCTATTAATTTGTATTGTGGTACTGCTTAAATTTGGATTGGATAAATGTATTCTGAGTTTTAGAAAAATTTTGCTTTGTGAATATGATCATTGTATCTAACCACCCCTGGTCCTCTTTGGAAGTAATCTAATGGCAATCTCTTATATATGTATTTAAATCAGATATTGATACTTAGATTCAACCCATTGACTTCAAACTTACCTGTATTTTTGCTAGGCGCTAAGGCAATAATCCAAAGATGAAAATAAATTATCTCATTTGGACATAAGCAGACAAATTACCAAGGGCAAAAATGACTTACTCCCTTCATTCAGATCCTATTTCTGAAATTACTCTCGTGTTGACTTTTCTCCTTCATCTACAATGACACTGCTCATTTCAGAACTTCACTATTTTCTCTGCCCATATACAATACACCCTTGATTCCAATAGTTCTTGACTCCAGTACACTCTCAATAGGCACCAGCAGAGCATCTTTGAGCGGGGGAAACCTAACAACTGTAACATTATCCATTACTTTAGAACAGTGGCACCAATGCTGCTTTGGAGTCAGGCGCCATGTACCTCTCCAGTGTTATTTTCCTTGACTGAAACGTCATATTCTAACTTCACTGAACTTTCCATATATCCCGACCATGGTGACTCTATGTCTTATTCAACTCCGCCCTTCTGCCGTCTTTTCTGTCTTAATGTTTTCATGTAGTTGTATCACTTGTCTTTGCTCCCTTGTTTCCCTGGGTCAGGATTTTGCCTCTTCTTTGGGGCTCTGTTAAGAAAAACTGAAAGACTTTGCAATAGGCAACAGAAGATTTCTGGGTTGCCTTTCAAAAAGCCATTGGCATTTTCTAGCTGGCCATATGAAGATGGCTCATTGTATGGTGACTTTGTCTTTTTCTAGATTATTCTACAACTCTGTAAGTTGGAGGAAGCTTGTAGTAATGCAAATGATTACTGTCTAGAGAACTACAGTAGTCCCTCTCTATATCATGGTTCCCTTATTGTGGCCTCACTGTATTGCAGGATTTTTAAAAATATTACATTTAATTATTTATCGTGGATTTTTTGCTATATCATGGGATTTTGCAGTACTGTGTACATATGTTGTTAAAGTTACATAGGTTTAAGAGAAGAGTGTGGAATATGTTTAAGAACATAAGTAGTGTTTATAAAAGTGTGGAAAAGGTTGATAAGGGACTGGGAAATGTTGATAAGTGTGTGGGAAGGGTTTATAAAGCCTTAAAATATATATAAATGCTAAAATAAATGTAAGGTTCCTACTTCGCGGACTTTCACCTGTCGCGGGGGGGAGTGAAGGAATACTCTAAAAAGAAACTTTTTCCAGTAGAGATACAATTGATTTCTACCTTGTAGAAAAGATGATTTCAAGCATTATATTTTATTGATTTCCATGGTATTAAATCATTTTTGTGTCTATTAGGAAATTTATTTCAGCATTGTTGATGATATTATATATATCATATATTTTTAACTTGATTATAGGTAGTATGTTACATATAAAATGTAATATATGTTAAAATACATATATCATTTGAATTCTTACTAGTTCCCTCATTAATAAATAAGCTAAATAAGACATTTAATATCTTTGTGAGTCAATAATGTACATTAAAAATTATATTTGAACAATTTTGGAGGGCGCACAGACATACACAATGGATTCGCCTGAAAGAGTAAGGTTGTTGGAGAAGTCAGCCTCGTGGACTGTTCAGTCAGAAGTAAGCACTTTCTCAGCTCCCAGAGTAAATCCCGAGTAGTGATAACATTTAATTACTGCCGACTCTGTTTCACTGTTTCACCTGTCTACTCACTGTGTGTGTGCTTGTGTGGTTTGTACAGAATGACAACTTATTACCCATTGGTGAAAACAATGACTAGGAAATGGATTTTATGGTGTGATGTTTTGATAATCTCTGTCAGACGATGGAAACATATTCTCTGATGAATGAGAGAGGGCAGGGTATCTGGAGTGTAAGTCTTTTCTGCTTGTGTTTCTCTTTTGTCTGCTTGTGTGCTCAAATCAATTAAGAATTTTCCATCTAATGATAATGGAAACAACTCCTTCAGGTCTGAATCAGTAAGTCAGTGGGTTTTTGTGTGTCTGTGTTTACTTTTGGCCTTTGCTTCAGGTTGTAAAACTGAAACTACACTATCTCTGTGTCAGTGGACCTCTGTGTCTCTGAATCTGTGATTGAGAAAAGCCTTGACTCTCAGTATGTGAAGATGCAGTTTCCCTCTTTCTGACAGCTCTTAGTAAATCATTTTCTATTTGATTTATTTTCTTCTTAAAATTTTTTTTTGCTCAGTCTTCTACATTGAAACAGTGCAAAGAGGCTACTTAATAAATGCCAAGAATAAGGCCATATCAACTATGAATATGCAACTGCCAAATAAAGCTCCTTTGCCATAATGTGCGCTTTGAATTAAATTTATTGGGATGACTTTGGTTCATAGGATCATATAACTTTCAAGTGTACATTTCTATGATATATGATTTGTATGTTACGTTGTGTGCCCACTATCCACAGTCACCATATTTTTGGCCCCCTTTACTCTCTTCTACCCTCCCGTTCCCTTTCCTCTGTAACCACCATACCATGATCTGTGTCTATGAGTTTCAGTTTTATATTCCATATATAAGAGGGACCCCCCAAAAAGAACTTACTATAAAAAATTGTGTATTAATTCTTACATGTGTAAACTTCAGTCACCTTCAAAGTACTCACCATTTGATGCAATACACCTATCAAGATGTTTTTCCCACTGCTCAAAAAGTTTTTGAATTTGTCAATTTTAATGCCTTTTGATGTTTCTGCCTTTTTTGTTTGTTTATTTGTTTAATCTCTTCCATGTTGGCAGAACATTTCCCTTTGAGGACTTTTTTCATCCAAGGAAACAAAAAAAGTTCCTTGGGGCGAGATCCAGTGAATAGGGAAGGTGGGACAGAGTGATCATGTTGTGTTTGGTCAAATACTGCTGAACACTCAGTGCAGTGTGGGCAAGTGCACTCATAAATCACCCAACATGAAATGGGCAAACACCTTGAGAGTCTTCCAAAAAAATTCACTGAAGCTGAACGCAGCCTCTCACAACAACACCAGCTGGTACACTTATCCAGATGGATTCCTAGAACACTCACCTAGCGGGCGAAGCCTGTATTGCAAAAGGCCCACCCTCCAGAAGATAATTCTTGTTTTGGGGGATGCCCCTTGTATGACTGAAATCATATGGTTCTTAGTTTTTTCTGACTGACTTATTTCACTTAGCACAATATTCTCAAGGCCATCCATATTGTTGCAAATAGCCTTTCAACTTTTCTTATGGCTCAGTAGTATTCCATTGTTTATATGTACCACATCTTTATCCCATCTTCTACCAAAGAACACTTTTGTTGTCTACATGTCTTGGCCACCATGAATAATGCTGCAATGAACTTAAGGGTGCATATATCGTTGCAATTAAATATTTTTGAGTTTTTTTGGTACACAGAAGGATTGCTGGGACATATGGTTACGCTATTCCTATTTTTTTTGAGGAACTGTCATACTGTCTTCCACAGTGGCTGTACCAGTCTGCATTCCCACCAGCAGTGAATGAGGGTTCCCTTTTCTCTACAACCTCTCCCACACTTGTTATTATTTTTCTTGTTGATAATAGCCATTTTAACAGGTGTGAGGTGGTATCTCATTGTAGTTTTGATTTGCATTGCCCTGATAGCTAGTGGAGTTGAACATATTTTCATATCTCTTGGCAGTTTTTATGTCTTCTTGGAAGCCGTGTCTGTTAATGTCCTCTGCTCATTTTTTTAAGTGGATTGTTTGTTTGGTGTTGATCTGTGTGAGTTCTTTACATATTTTGGATATTAACCTCTTGTTGGAGCTGTTGTTGCAAATATCATTTTTTATTTGGCTGGTTGACTTTTTGTTTTATTGTTAATTTTTTTTTGCTGTGCAGAAGCATTTTAATTTGAGGTTGTCTCATTTATTTATTTTCACTTTTACTTCCCTTGCTTTTAGGGTTAAATTCATAAAATGATCTCTACACTCTAAAATGAACTATCAATAAACAAAAAGGGGAGAACATATTTGCAAACAGAAATGTTGACAAGGGCTTTGGTATATCCAAAATATATAAAGAACTCATATAACTCGACAACAACTAAATGAACAATTCAAATAAAAAATGAGCAGATGACTCTGGCCAATGTGGCTCAGTTGATTGAAGCATTATGTTGTACACTGAAAGGTTGCAGGTTTGATTTCTGGCCAGCGCACATACCTAGGTTTCAGTTTTGATATTCTGTTTGGATGCATACAGAAGGCAATCAATCGATGTTCCTCTCTCACATCTCTCTCTATTCTCCCGCTCTCTCTCTCATTTTGTTTCCCACCCTTCTTCAGTCTCTAAAAGTAATGAAAAACGTCCTTGGGTAAGGAATAAATGAACAAATGAATAAATGAATGAATGAATGAATAAATAGGAAGTGACCCAAAAGATACTTTTCTCAAGAAGACTTACACCTGTTCAACACATATATGAAAAGGTGTTCAGCTTCACTAGAAATAAGGGGAACACAAATGAAAACCACAATGGATTACTACCTCACAACTGTGAGAATGGGTATTATCAATAAAACAAGAAATAACAAGTATTGAAAAAAATGTAGAATAAAAAGAACCCTTATATACTGCTGATGGGAATATAAATTGTTGCAATCCTATGGAAACAGTATGGAGGTTCATGAAAAAATTAAGAATATAGCTACCATATGACTCAGCCATCCCTTTTCTGAGTACCTACTTTATAAATTTTAAAACATTTATTTATAAAGCTATATGTGCCTCTATGTTTATTGAAGCATTATTCACAATAGTTAAGACGTGAAAACAACTTGTGTGTCTTTTAACTGATGATTGCAAAAAGAAGAGGTGGTACATATATACAATAAAATGCTACTCTGTCATAAACAATATGAAATATTACCATTTGCAACAACATGGATGGATCTTGAAAGTGTTGTGCTAAGTGAAATAAGTCAGACAGAAAATGAAAAGTACCACATGATCTCACTCATATGTGAGATATAAAACAAAAAGCAACAAACAAACAAACTCATAGACAGAGACAACAATACAGTGGTTATGAGAGGAGAAAAGGTAGGGGAGGTGGGGAAGATGATAGAAAAGGATATCAGATTTCCGGCCAAGATGGAGCCCTAGACAGACATACTGTGTTTCCCTCCACAACTAAGAAGGAATACAACTACCTCAAAACTAGAGAAACCAGAAGTTCCAGAAAATTGATCTGCATGGAAGGTCAGCAAACAAGGATATAAAGAAGAAATATTCATTCAGACAGGAGGGGTGGAGCTGGGATGGTGAGGACTCGGTGTGGTGGTGGCAGTGGTGACAGTGGTAGGCCTGTGGAATGCACAGTCACACATTTAAAAAAGTCTGGAGGGACACCTGGGGAGCGTGTCCAGCTCCAGACCAGACTACACAGATCATGGTCCCAGCACTGGGGAAAATCCAACCTCATTGCTTCTGACTGAGCAAACCAGTAGGGGTTGAAGTGAAGGAAGAAACTGCTGATCTCTCATCAGAGTCTGCTTGTTTAAAGGGCCCCCATAGTCCTAGAATGTCTTCAGACCCACCCACTCTGGGAACAATGTCCAGGGAAAGAGCTAGAGAGGCACCAGGCTATACAAAAGTGGGAGGAATACCTGGAAAAGGGACAAGTGCTAAGGAAGCAGTATTGTTCTCTCTCAGACCCTTCCCCCACACACAGCGCCACAACATGGTGAAACAGGTTGCCCTGTACAGACAATTCCTAAGGCTCTTTCCCTTACAACGTAACAGGTGAATAGCTCTACCTAAGACACAGAGGCAAACAAATACAGGAGGGTGTCAAATTGATGAGACAGAGAAATATGGTCAAGAACAGGGAATGGATCATGGTTCCAGTGGGAGAACTAATCAATGAGGAGATAGCTAAACAAACAGATTCAGAGTTCAAAACACTGGTGATAAAAATACTCACAGGCTTGACAGATATGCTTGAGTATGGCAAACATGTAAGGGAAGAAGTGAAAGATATGCTAAATGAAACTAAGAACAGTCCACACAAAACCAATGATGAAGGGAAGGAAACCAGGGTTCAAATCAATGATTTGGAACATAAGGAAGAAAAAAAACAGTCAACCAGTACAGAATGAGGAAACAAGAATTGAAGAAAATGAGGAGAGGCTTAGGAACTTTTGGGACAATTTTAAATTTGCCAACATCTGAACCATAGTGGTGCCAGGAGGAGAAGAGGAAGAGCAAGAAATTAAAAGCTTATGTGAGAAAATAATGAAGGAAAACTCCCCAAATTTGGCAAAGGAAATAGACATACAAGTCCAGGAAGCACAGACAGTACCAAACAAGCTAGATCTAAAAAGACCACACCTAGATATATCATAATTAAAATGCCAAATGTTAAAGATAAAGAGAGAATCTTAAAAGCAGTAAGAGAAAAGCAGAGAGTTACCTACAAAGGGGTGCCTATAAGACTATCAGCTGATTTCTCAGAAGAAACTTTGCAGGCAAGAAGGGGCTGGCAAGACATATTCAAGGTGATGAAAAGCAAGAACTTACAACCAAGATTACTCTATCCAGTAAAGCTACCGTTTAGAATGGAAGGGCAGAGAAAGTGCTTCCCAGATAAGGTAAAGCTGAAGGAGTTCATCATCACCAAGCCATTATTATATAAAATGTCAAAAGGACTTACTTAAGAAAAAGAAGATCAAAATTATGAACATTAAAATGACAACAAACTCACAACTATCAACAAGTGATTCTAAAAACTAAAAACAAAACCCAGCTAAGCAAACCAGAATAGGAACAGAGTCTTAGGTATAGGGATCATTTGGAGGGTTATCAGCTGGGAGGGGGAAGAGGGAGAAATGGGGAAATGGTGCAGGAACTAAGCAGCATACAGTAATTGGTTGCCACAAAATAGACAGGGGGAAGTTAATAATATAGGAAAGGGTGAAGTCAAAGAACTTACATGCATGACCCATGGACATGAAGTAAGGGGGGTGGGATTGCTGGAGAGAAGGGGGGTACTGGGCAGAGGGGAGAAAAGGGAAAAATTGGGCCTACTGTAACCACATAATCAATAAAATATACTTTAAAAAAAAGAAAAGGAAAGAATATCAAATATATGGTGATGGAAAGGGACTGGGCTTTGGGTGGTGAGCACACAATGCAATATACAGATGATGTATTATAGAATTATACATACACCTAAATCTTATATAACGTTTTAACTAATGTTACCTCAATAAATTTAATTAAAAATAAATAAAACGTTGTTTAAAATTTTTAAAAATAAGCTGCTTTCTGAAAGGTAAATTAACTAATTTTAAAAATTGACTTTTTATCTACTAAAAAACTTCCAAAATTATAGAAAATATGCATAAAACTAGAAAAACATCACATGTACAGTGCAACAATTCTCTGCTATTACATACCTCCCTCATACAATTAATGAGTAATTGCCTATAAATTCAATGTATGTTAAGGTACATCATTATATTAAACAATTTGAACACTGTTATTTTTTTTTAGAATAAGTCTTGGAAAGGTTGTTTTCTATGAATTTGGGGACAAAAATTCCCCTGGTAATAAAATCTTTCAGTTAAGAAGATTAAGAAAAGTGTTTATTTATATGAAGTCTCATTTATTACTTAGCGCTAAAATTACAATTAGAAAATAACATTAAATTCAACTTCTAATGATAAAGTTTTATCTAAGAACATCTAAGCAAATCAATATTTAAATGGCTAAGCATAATCCAGCTCTGGCAATTTTAAGCATGATAATTGAACTTTTAAAATATTTATAGATACTAAGAAGAAAACCATAGCGGTTGAAAATTTCTTGAGGAAAAAAGTTCACATATCTTAAAAGAAAATCAGGCTAGTCATTCATCATATCAAAGATTTAAAAATCAGCTATTTGGGTATTGTTGATAAATTTTTCTGATTAGATATAATATTAATTTTAAAATAAAATAGTAATTTGTTGTAATGAAACAGAAAAAAATAAGCTGTACTTTTTTCGCAGGAACATGCAAAATGATCAGAATTGCAAAAATCAGGTGGTATTACAGAATCCCCACATTTTATGAATCTTGGTAGGAAGCAAAAAAGCAAAACTCCCTTCTCTAAATGGACTAAAAATGGTCGATATTTATATTCCCAGTCTTTCTTTGAGCTAAGAGACAGGCATGTGACTTAATCTCCACTAATCAGATAACATCCAAGCCTGACTTGAAGTCATAAGCCGTGCTGAAAAGGAGGGAAGGAGAGGAATCAGTCTCCCTCTCTCTCCTCTCTCTCCTCTCTCCCCTCTCCTCTCTCTATTCTCTCTCTCTCTCTCTCTCTCTCCTCTCTCTCTCTTTCAAACAGTACAGCTTGGTCCTAGTGGTGGCATCAGGGTTGAGATACTGAGGTTTAAGTGGTGCCAGAACAATTCACAATCTGGTGCTTTTTGATACTGGCAGAGATTTCTATGTCAGGCTGAGGCTGCTGTGAGATTTGGAGCATTAGTCCTCAAAGCCTAGTTTCATGCCTTGTTTTCCAATTCACCAACAATTTTAGAAGATACATTGTGTCCTTTTAATAAATCCCTCTCCTGTGACTTCAACTACCGTTAGCTTTTGTTGCTTGCAACTAGGAATTCTGACTGATGAAGGGAGATTAGAACAGACTTAACTAGAAACCAGATCCTGAAGGACTCCTTAAACCATGTTCACGTATTTTAAATTTAGTATTAGTGTTGTGGGAAGTCATGGAAAGATATTAAGGATGAAAATGATATAAGCAGATCTGCAATTTCGAAAGAGCACCCTGCAAGCTCCCAGAGGACACTAATTGTTTTTCTGCTGTTTGCTGATCTCTGCTGAGTCCTCAGAACAGTACGTGGCATACATTTGAGCGCGTTGAATAAACGATGAAACCGTTTTTCTGACTTCATTTTATTCCTTTCATTACTTTTCATTGAGGTAGTATTGGCTGACAGCATTATGTGAGTTTCAGGTATATGAGTGGTGGAAACTTGAATGAATGATTTGGAGGAAGAGGTCCATGTAGAAGGATGTCGTGGTAAAACCAAATGACAGTGGTGACCTGGACGGTGAGAGTTCCTGAAGATTCAGTGAAATACACGGACTCGAAAGATTAATATGTAGGAGGCAAGGCCAAATCTAAATAATGTGCATGGAAATTACATATTAATATTTAAAAAGGCAAATATGCTTTAAAATTAAATTACACTTATAATGGTGACAATTTGAATAATGAAAGGTAATATTGCTTGAGAGACAATGCAGAGAAGTATGGCTTCCAAAGTTTATTTCCACCCCCTACACAATAGCACTAGTAATATAGATCTAGCTATGTCAAGGGGTGATACATAGAATAAATATAAGTAACTTCCAACGCCAAACAGTGATCTAACCAAAGGTGTTAATAATCACTTAGTGCTGAAAAGATCAACATATTATCAAACACAGGAGTCCCTCTCTATATCGCAGTTCACTTATCATGGCCTCACTGTATCGCGGGATTTTTAAAAATATTATATTTAATTATTTATCGTGAATTTTTCACTATATTGCGGGATTTTGTGGTACTGTATACATATGTTGTTAAAATTACATAGGTTTAAGAGTGTAGAATATGTTTAAGAACATAAGTAGTGTTTATACAAGTGTGGAAAAGGTTAATAAGGGAGTGGGAAAGGTTAATAAGGGACTGGAAACGGTTTATAAGTGTGTGGGAAGGGTTTATAAAGCCTTAAAATATATATAAATACTAAAATAAATGTAAGGTTCCTACTTCGCGGATTTTCACCTGTCACGGGGGGGGGGTCTAGAACGTAATACCCGCGATAAGTGAGGGAATACTGTACGGTTGTTTTAGCTGTTTGAGTATCCGAGTTGTTCCTGCATTACTTGGATTATCCAGGCTGTCACTTTTTAAAGTGGATTATGTTAAGTAGTTGAGGGGGATTTAAAAGATAAAACTAGACTGGTGTTCAACATCCCTTCTTTTGAGACCTCAGAGATAATTTAATGAAAAGGAGACATAATATTAATTTTTTCTGAAATCTTGTTTGGTTGGGTGACCTTGATAGAAGCAAGTAGATGAATTTAGAATTTAGAATGGTTATTATTATTCTGATATGTCCCTGGATTAATCCACTCATTATTCAAGTTGATTCACTAATGGAGCAGGTAGCTGAGACAGGAGGCTCAAAAATCACCTGTGTAGTTCAATAGTTCCCCCCAAAGCCGCCTGCCAAATTATGTATCTTAACATGGAATTTCACTTAACATCCTCAAAACAACACTCAGTACTATAAAAATGAAGTTATCAGTGAAATATTCACATAATACTGTTTCCTGCAAGTACCCATCCACAGGTGCGATCCTCTCTTACATTGGAATGCAGCATTGATATTCTAAAAAAAATCTTTATGCCTTTAGAGACCAACCAACTACTTTCATACAATTAAGTCAATAATATTCTTGGATACAATGGGAAATGCATATTGTCTGGGCTAATCTGCCCGGTAGAAAGTCATTTAATCATGAATGAGGCATAGATTTTTCATCTCTTTCTTACTAGCCAATAAATTTGGTCAACTTTTTAACATCTTCATGCTGAAATTTCTATTTTGGGGGGAAAATTAAACATTGAACTATCTTAAATATTATCACCGGTGAGCAACCTCTGGCCAAGGATATGTATTAAGCAAGGAGGGCTTTGGGGATCTTATTTAATGGCTCCAGAAAACCGACCTCAAACCTAACAGCACCTTTAAGAGACATTCTCAGCTTTATGTTGATGCTAAATTAACACATTTATCAGACTATTTACCTGGAGATTTGCTTGGAGGGAAGGGGAATTGGTGAAGAGGAAATTCATCCTCAGGAGGGAAATGGAACCACAGAAGGATAAAGTATGCAGACCCTCACTGCCCGATTTCATCAGCCTTATGGGACTCTGTCAGGCTCGCTGTGATGTATTTAACGAAGGTCAGTGAGAGAACACACTCACTGCTCTAACCTGAGAAATCAAGCTAGGGACCTATGGGTACCACTACGTAAAACGTCCGCTTGAGGAGGGAAAACTTTCCACAGCCAACTAATAAGTTTTGTTTTTACTGAAATGACTGATTGTGCCTCAGCCCCAATAAATGCAAAGCACTAACATGACTAACATACGTCTGTCCCCGCAACTAGCACAGCACTTGACAATGCACGGAACTGAATAGATATTTGCTGAATAAATGAAGACCATTATATGGGGTCTTCCAATTTTCATGGTACACAAAGTCACAGTCTCTAACCTAAGCTCTGCCCTGGTTACTATCTATAAACCATCTGAGTTTTCTTCATCTGCCTGGTTTGTTTCTCAATGACTATTCCAAACCTTTCCCCTTCCCTCAAGACCTGACCGCACCCAGATACCTCTCATCTACATAAACTTTTTCAAATTTAATTCCCATCACATACAAATTTATGCCGACTCAACTTTAATTTCTCTCCTCTAGGTGAAGAAGACAGGTGTCCCCTCTCTGTTCCAGCCAATCCACGCACAGGTCCTGTTCTTTCTCTTACATTGGGCTACAGTCTTCTTCACACTCTTAGGCATCTCCAGTTCCTTCTCTCAGCCATTTCCTTTCCTTTCGCCTGTGAAGGAGGCCTCTCCTTTCCCCAGAGACCACTTCTTCCACACCAGGATGTCGTCTACCTGTCAAGGCTGAAGACCTCTCACTTTAAATTTCTGTGTCAAATTGTTCCCTTGAAGTTTCTAAGTCTAATTGTTAGCTTGTCACTTTGCCCACTCTTTCTTTTTTTCTTTAATTTATTGAGTATTTATTTGTTATATGTCTACTTTGTGCCAAGCATAAATTAATGATAGGGATGGAAGTTATGTAGAAATAGATAAGGTCCCTGCCCTCATGAAACTTTAGAGGTTAACAGTCCTGTAGTGGAAGCACCACAGAAATAAGTGACAAACGTGACAAGGGCAGTGAAAGGGAAGAGGGCGTGTCTCAAATGGAGCATTCCAAAGCCCCGTCTCAGACCTTCCAAGCTCTTCACTGAGTTGTATATGTTGATGTTGATCCTCCCTGAATCCTGTCGTCAACCCATCCTCAAGTCCTGCTCATTTTTCCTCCTTTAATATTTGCCTGCTTTCCTTCACCAGCAGGTACACACCTCAGCTCTCCTGTCTTGCTCGCACCACCTCAGCAGCAGTGAGGTTGGTCTCTCTCTCTTGAGTCCTGTTTTATTCTCAAATCCATCCTCACACATTGTCAGAGGACTTTACATAAAACACAAATCTGACTATGTTCCTCATCTACTATTTTGGTCAGAGTAATTAACGCCGGTTACTGTAACAAACATTGCCAATCTCTTAGAAGCTCAAAAGAGTAAGGGCGTAGTTATTGGTCGTATGCGATTCAGACACAGGTCTGCTGGATCTCCTTGGTAGCTCCTCTCCAAAGGGTGTCTCAAGTGATTCCTTTCTCTCCAATGTGTCAGGCTGCCTTTCAGAACTGTACCTTTGGTGTCCCTGTATAAGTGGGTGAGGATGTCACAGATGATTGTAGGGGCAGGCTCAGTCAACATTTCCATTTATGTGACATTGGCCAGAAGGTCAATATGGTCCCATACTGACTGCAATTTAGTCTTCTGGGTGCCGAAGGAAACAAAACAAATGATTGTGAGCCTCTAGTGAATCTCTACCTGACTTGCTTCAGTGGTCTTTAACTTCTTATACTCTATATAACTTGGGCTCCTGCGTGTGGATTATAAGACCCATATGACAAAGATCCAAGATGGTGGAGGAGTAAGTGAAAGCTACACTAACCTCCTCCCAGGACCAGTCTGGATTTACAATTTAATTGTGGAGGAATCATCTGGAATAACCAACTGAACACCAGCTGGAGAGAAGTCTTATAACCACAGAGAGACAGAGAAGGCCACTTCATCACGACATAACTGACAGGAAGTATGGAGATGCAAAAGGGCTGGCTGGGCTCCCACAGGTGGCAGCTGAAGGGACTAAGAAGCAGCCCAGCAGCCGGGGATTCCCCCTGAGAAGGGCAGGGTCTAACCCCCAGCTGGCCTTCCCAGCCTACAGCAACAGAGTGGAAAGTAAAATAGCAGCCAGCTGTAAAAAGAGAAAAGCCACAGGGTTTTTTGCTGGCCTGAAAGAAACAGCTGGAGACAAAGAGCTCATAAATGGAACAAGTTTGAAAATACTTTGGCACCCACTTACCCTGGGCTCAAGCAGAGGGAGAGCAGAGAGGACTAGAGACACTTGGGTAGAACTTGGGGTGGTGGCTTTGAGGAGAGAACTGAGGGAACAACCGAATAGGTCCCAGTGCTGACTCATCCCCAGTACTGCAGTCAGATCATTACCCTCCAAGTGGTGTTAGCATGATGGGAAGCAAAAGCCCCACCCTCAGGAATTAATCTGCCCCATCCTTGGTGCTAAAGCCTAATGGCTGATCACAGATTGAATAGATTAACAACTAAAGGAGACAAACAAAGGCAGTAGATCTCTGGTAGTCTCCAACAGGCTGCCTAGGCCCAGATTGGTACATGATCTGATGCCACCAGGGGCAGATCCAGGAAGTGCAGATCAATCTAAGAAACAGCAACAAACAAGAAGAGTCACAAAAGTGGGAAGACAGAGAAACAACCCCCCATTGAAAGGGAAGGAAGAATTCCCAGAAAGAGTGCTAAATAAAATAGAAGGAAGCAAATTATCAGACATGGAATTCAAAACATGGATTATAGGGAAGTTCAATGAGATCCGCGAGCTCAAAGAAAACTACAAGGAACTTACTGAGAATTACACCAGCATGAAAAAGGAGATAGAAGCTATCAATAAGAGCCAGGAGGAAATGAAGAATACAATTTCTGAATTGAAGAACACAGTTGAAGGAATTAAAAGTAGGCTAGAGGAAGCAGAAGATCAGATCAGCAAGCTGGAGGACAACATAGAAAAAAATTCTCAGACAGTGCAACAAAATGAAAAAAGACTGAAAAAGAATAAGGAGGTTTTAAGAGAGCTGTAGGACAACATGATATGTAATAATATCCATATCATAGGAATACACATGAAATGTAATAATATCCATATCACAGGAATACCAGAAGGAGAAGAGAGGAGCAGGGATAGAAACCTTGTTTGAAAAAGTAATGACAGAAAACTTCCCTAATTTGATGAGAGAAAAAGTCACACAAGTCCAGGAATTACAAACGGTCCCAATGAAGATGAACCCAAACAGGCCCACTCCAAGACACATCATAATTAAAATGACAACATTGAAAGACAAAGAGACTCCTAAAAGCAGCAAGAGAGAAACAACTAATAACATACAAGGAAGCTCCGATAAGGCTATCCTCAGATTTCTCAGCAGAAACACTACAAGCCAGAAGGGAATGGCAAAAAATATTCCAAGCAATGAAAAACAAAGGCCTACAACCAAGAATACTCTACCGAGCATGTCTCTCATTCTAAATGGAAGGTGAAATAAGGAGCTTCCCAGACAAAAGAAGGCTAAAAGAATACATCTCCACCAAACCAGTACTGCAAGAGATGCTAGAAGGTCTGCTTTAGGAAGATGAAGAAACAAAGAGAGACAGAGAGGAACACAAGTACAAAGGGGAAAAATGACAATGAATAAGTACCTATAAATAATAACAAAAGAACTTATGCACCCCTTTGTTCATAGCAGCACTATTTACAATAGCTAAGTGCTGGAAACAACCTAAGTGCCCGTCTGTGGATGAGTGGATCAAAAAACTGTGGTACATTTACACAATTGAATACTATGTAGCAGAAAGAAAGAAGGAACTTCTACCATTTACAACAACATGGATGGAACTAGAGAGAATTATGCTTAGTGAAATAAGCCAGGCAAAGAAAGACAAATACCATATGATATCATCTAATACAGGAAACTAATGAACAACACAAGCAAATGAGTAAAGGTTAACCAGAGGTATGTAAAGAAGGAATAAACTAACAGTGACAAGGGGGGAGGGGGGAGGGAGAGAAGGGGGTAAGAAGGGGAAGGTTCTAGTCAAAGAACATGTATAAATGACCCAAGGACATGGACAACTGGGTGGGGACTGACTGTGGGAGAAGGGGTGGGCAGGGTGTGGGGAAGCAATAGGGGAAAAAGTGGGACAACTGTAATAGAAAAACAAACAAACAAAAATTTTTAGTGGGGGAAAAAAATGAAAGCAAAATAAGTTAATAACTGAGCCAGCAACCTGCCCCCCTCCCCCATTGGGTGTGGAAATTACCCTAAATCCTTGGTGGGTAATTAACTAATGAACTACCTGAGCTTGAGGCCCACACTGGAGAAGTTTTGAAATAAGATTTTGGATATCCCAAATCTATTAGAGAAGAATTATTTATTAGAATAAGGAACGTTAGGAATAAGTTCATCCATGAAATAACTGGTGATCACAATGCCTCCTGGGTTCATAGAAAGTACAAAAGGACTAGCAAGAAGACTTTCTGTTGGAGGTCAGGCGAGGTCAGGCTTGCAGATCAGGTGAGGAGATGGAATTAGAAAGCATGGGAAAGACTGTTCAACACTGTAAACTCTGGTAGGCTGCATCATGGTGCTCCCAAAGACGTTCATCTCCTAGTCCCTGGGTCTTCTGTATACGTTAATTTAGATGGCTAAAGAAACTTTGCAGATATGCAATTATTTTAAGGACGTTGAGCTGAGAGATTATCCTGGGTGACCCGAGGGAGCTGGATGTAATCACAACAGCTTTCACAGGAGGGGGGCTGGAGAAGGCAGAGTCAGGGCAGACGGTGTGGGGACCCAGAAGCAGAGCCTGGAGTAATGCACTTTGGTGATGAACGAAGGGTGGCAAGCCAAGGCTCCCCAATGGCCACGAGAAGCTGAAGAAGGCAAGGGCGTCCTGTCCAGGGTGGGTTCCCCACTAGTGCTCTGAGCTGAGGGCACAGGCTCCCGCTGCCTGAGATCCTGAACTGGAATAAGCCAGCTGGAAAATAATAGTCTTACCTGTTTTCATTAACCTCTCTTAAATGTATGGATAGCCCACAATTATGACTATTTCAACATTTAATATGATATTATAAGTGTTTTGGGTCTTTTAGAATTTGGTGATATGTTTGTGAGCAGAAATATGCTGAAAGAATATAACTCTTATTTACTTCAATTGGTCTAGGGCAAAACTGTTTCCATTACACGGCTTTTCACTTAAAAGGACAGTTTCCAAAAACCTGTCCATGGTAATACATGGGGACTTCCTGCACACCGTCTTCCCTCAGAACCTTTCAACAGAAAAAAAGTACCTTACAGACACCTGGATTTTAGCTCTTGAAGGCTTCTTATTCCAGATTCTGACCTCCAAAACTGCGAGAGAATAACTTTTGTGCTGGTTAAAGTCACCAAATGTGTGGTAATCTGCTATTGCCGTAACAGGAAACTAATACAGAAACTCATGCTGGTCTTTGAGTAACTCGAGGGCTCTTTATCTTTCATTGACCTCATCTGTAGCCAGACCAAGTCGGGTCTGTGTTGAGTGTTATCACCTGCACTTAGTAATGCACCCAGTGAGACAAGAGTGGCCAGCGAGAGAAAATGTAAATCCCGGGGCAAAGCTGTCCCATTTTTTTTCACACTCTTCTTGATTCAGAGAGCGTATAAATGTCTAGGGAAGGCCACACATGAAGGCCATATGACCAGGACGAGTCCTGGAAACCGATGTAACATTGTTCACAGTTTGTCTTGATCAGCATCATTGAGCCGCGCAGTCTGTGTGGGAACCTTTTGTGCGAGTGTGCGTATGTGTGTGGTGAGGGAGGATGTTCTTGATCAAAGAGATCTGATTTTAATTTCTAGTATAATTATGATTTTTTTTAACAGCCAGCAGGGACTAGAAAATGAAACTATTAAGAACAACAAAGCTTTTGGTACTTTAAAAGAGCAAGCTGTCCTTTGTCAAAACATCTTGCCTAGCGCAGTGGCGGTAAATCCCCATAGAGACAGGTGGAGGTATTAGAAAATCTCTGTATTCACACAGCTCACTTTTGCTAGTTTCTATGGAAAATCTGTGTGCATCTTCGGAAACCAGAATGCAGCTTTTGCCTATGTAGCCCTTCTAGGTCAGGGAGCTCTCCGAAGGCAATTGGAGGAGGTGTGAAGCTAATAAGGATTGCATGTGGAAGATGGCAAAGAAACGTCTAGTTGTGATGCCGACAACCCTCATGAAGGAGGGGGGAAATTAACTTCAGGGAGACTGGGGTTGTTATGTAATTCCAAGTGTTATGTAAAGAATATTCCCAATTCCATTCTTATAGTGCGTATCCTGACTGACCATCCCAGTGGACACAACTAAAAACACTAGTGAAAATACAAAAAAAAATTAAAAAAAAAATATATATATATAGTCTCACATTCATTAATGAGCTGGCAAATGAGTAAGGGATATTCAGAGACCATAAGCAGCGAAAGTGGGAAGGCACAGAGGAAAGCAGAGGACTGATGTTGGCTTTTTGTCTTAAGGGCATTTGTTGACCCAGGACCCCTCGAGCTGTGAGCTTCCTTCCTTCCCAGGACAAGGGAAGCCAGATACACAGCCCAGAGCCAGCCCGAGGGGAGTGTCCAGTCCGAGAACCCCTACAGACACCACAAAGAGAAATGGCACCCTGAGCTCAAACAACATCAACTATTGAAATGATCCAGCATAGAATATAAAATAAATATTTTAGTATGTTTCAAGCAGAGAAAGTGTGGATATTCCCTGAACTCTCCTTTCAGCCTTTCTGATGTTCGAAATTTTTCAAATAAGAAGTGAGAGGGGAAAAGCCTAGGACCAGAAGTTAACTTCCTTGAAATGAAGAATGATAAAAACAAAATTGTATAGCAAATGTCTTACTAAATAGTGAAACGTTAAAAGCATTTGCCGAAGGCAGTGGTGTCCGGTCTCGACACGTCTATTTAAAATTATATGGAGGTCTGGGCAGAAAGTTACAGAATGGAAATAAAGCGTACAGGCCAGAAAAAAATAAATAAAACTCTCACCGTTTAGGCAATGTGATTATCTACAAAGAATACTAAAAAATAATGCCTAATAGTAGTTTAAGAAATCTGCTAGATATAAAATCGATGTATAAAAATGAGTTGAATTCCTATAATACAATAGTCTACAAAATGTATTTTTAAATAAAATTACCAGTTACAGGAACATCAATATTCCAAAATCTGAGCAAGATATTTTTTGAGGACGTTGTAAGCTTAATGAGAGGCCATTAAAGAAAATTTATGTAATATACAGACATACTATTTTTTGATTGGATTATTAGTATTACAAAAATGTTGATCTTCTCAAAATTCACCCACAATTCACTGTAATTCCAGCCATCTTTTATATAGCACTTAACAACATGATGGCAAATAAACACGGAAAAATAAAAGGCCAAGAATAAGCCCACTCTGAACAAAGAACAACGTACAGGGATTGATTGCCTTACCAGAAGTCAAAAATTAATGTATAGTTGTAGTAATAAATTTAAGGTCTTGCTAAAGGATAAAGTAACTGGTGAAATTCTTTGTCAGTTTCATAAACAGATTTACCCAGCTATCAAAATTTGACCTAACTGATTAAGTATAAAAGATGGACTTTTGAGTAAATGATGCCTAAAAGGAATGATCATATAAATGGAAAAAATAAAATAAAATGAAATTGGATTCTACTTCACACTATAATTCAAAATTATAAAACTCTAAGAAAACAATATATTCATAACCTTTGGGTTGAATATAAGTTAAAGGTTTATGAGTGTTTATAGGATATTCTTTATAAACCTTCAGGCTATAAATATATTAGGTACAGAGAAGGATTTTTTTTAACCAAGTGAAAAAAAAATCAATAATAAAAAGTTTATTTTGAGTATATTTAAATTGAGAACTTCTTTTCATCAAAAGACGTCATAAAGAGTTTGGTGAAAGAAAAGTTACAATAGGACAACTGTGTGTGCAATTTATATAATTGATAAAACATCAATATCCAGAATATATTAAAAAAACAAACCCCTGCAAGCAAAAATTGGAAAAAGAAAACTTAATAGAACATCAGATAAAAGGCTTAAACAATTCTTCATATACAAGAAACCATGAATGGTCAAGAACATATAAGAAATTTGTTCAATATTACTAGTAGTTAGAGCAGTTTGCATGGTTCCAAACCATGAAAATTAAAAGCCACAATAAAACACCAACATATTTACTCCAGTGGATAAATGAAAAGCGCTGGATAATACTAAGCATTGATGTAGATGTGGAGCAATTGAACACAGACATAGGTGGTAGGGTGGCAAATTGGCAAAATCATGTCGGAAAGCAGTTTGATACTGTTGAGTTAATTTGAGATGCATGTATTTAGTGACTGAGCAATTTTCTTCCTATCTCAGAGATGCCCTTGTCCAGGATATGTGTATAAGAGTGTTGCTGTGGTGCTATTGGAGATACTGCAATTGAAAACACCCCAAATAGCCATTAGAATAAATAAATTGTGTTCTGTTTATCTCATGAAATTTTAGATGATTGAATATGAATATATTGTAACTTGAAGCAAAAACTTAATTGATTCTTAGGAACCTAATTCTGCAGAAAAATGCACTGAGTATGTTTACAGTTCTATAAAGTTCCAAACCATGCATAAGTAAGTAATGCATAGTTTAGGGAGACAAATTCTGCGGTGAAGTCAATGTGTGGGGGGACTGAGTGCCTCATAACATAGATTTTGAATGATGGTTATTTCTGAGGGATGAGGCAATTAACTGGGACTCCTTGGAATACACATGGCTTCAACCATGACCAGAGCTTTCTGTTAATTAAATTGGGTCGTGGGAACCCAGGTGTTTTTGTTTGTTTTCTTTTTCTGCCTTATGCATATGTAATAAAATTATACTGTATTCAATATTTAATTTAACAGTTTATAAGAGAAAAACTTGCCTAGAAGAATTGAGTTAGAAGGATTTTGAACCAAACCGATGACCTGCTGGGAAGCAGACCTCAAATACTCCTGTGTGTTGCTGAAGCTAGGTTAAAGGTACATGAGTGCTCACAGGCTATTCTTTCAATTTTTCAATACATTAAAATTTTCCAAAATTAAAAATTGGGATAAAAAGAAACTTAGGCCTTCTTAAAACAAGTGGTGAGAAGGATATCTGGTCAATCTAGAGAATACCTTTGTTCTCACAAGTTCTACAATTTTTCAGCAGACGATATCCATCCTCTTCCCTAAAGGGAATTTTACTTAAAAATATTTTTGGATAAGTGAATAATTAAAAAATCAAGCCCCAAAGCCCATAGTTCAGATTATCTTTGATTTATTTTTCTCTTGCATCTAATTTCTGAGTTCTACCTAACGAACAGTTGACACCAATTCCCTGGGAGCACGGTGTTCATGCAAACTCCATGCTCTGTACTGCACACAAATGGCATGCTGCAACGGTCATGCAGGCTGCCTATGACCATGCTGAGTGAACTGAACCCAACAGGGTACAGGTGGAAAACAACTTGATTCTTTCACTCTGCCGCAAACACACAGTCAACCCACCCCCCCGGATGAAATTGTAGGTAGTTCTTAAAGCTTGTCAATATCAGGTAGCAAACTATCTTCATTTCAGTTTTCAGAACATCCAATCCAATATTCAGAACTTCAAATTGCGTTAAATTTAAATCTTCTTTAGACTGAGAGAGCTGAAATTGGAAGGGCTAAATGGGACTTAGGGAGCTTTTTACCTCCTTCCCCCTTATTGACAGCCCTTTTGGTTCTCCGGACTTGTAAGGGGAAAAAAGGGAGATCTGGAACATCGTATTTTCCAGAGATGATCATAAAAGTTTTTCTGAAATGTGATCCCACAACTTTACCATGAGGGAATAATTCTAATTTCAACCAAGAAGATCTGGCTTTGTGACTCTGAGGCTGGGTCATAAAAAGCCACGCAGCTTCCCCCTTGCTTACCAGAACACTCACACATGGAACCTTGAGCTTCCCTGCATGGCTTCTGCCTCCCCTGACATGCCTAGGGTGTGGGGAGCCAGGCCGCATTCAGGTGTGCAGGTCCAGTTAGTATCCTAGTCCTTGTATTACATCAGCAGACATCCCACATGTAGGTCGATGATTCCAGTCCTCAGCCAGGAGTGAACTCCGGCCTTCCAGTCTTTCCGGCTGAGTTTCCAGATATCATGAATGGTGATAGGCCATTCCCACTGTCTCTCTTCTAAATTTCTGTCCTTTAGAATCTGTGAATACAATGAGATGGTTGTTTTAAACTCTGTGATTTCGGATAACCTGTTATGTGGCCATTGTAACTGGAACAGAGGGATAAGAGGTAAGAGGTAGGTTCTGTGGATTATCAGGTTGGAAGCTAATGTTCATATTTCTTGTATGTGATAGATCCCAAATAGTTATTTTTTTCCAAGGGGCTTTTCTGTGACTGTTTCTGAGATAGCCCCATACCCACCTTTTATGATTCTGTTGACACAAAGGATTCTGTCCATATGATCAGAGGGTAGGATTAGCACCTTCATAATTATCTCTTCCAAATTCTCCCAGATTACTGGCCTTTTCAACCTCTGTAACTAATTCTAAATCTTCTCTTAGCCAAGAGGTGGGTGATCGACTTATGTTGGCTAAGGTATTTTTTTAGTTCTTTTCAAGATATCCCAGATATATGGTCTTGCCCCTCACTTTTAGAATATAGGGGTACTTATCATCTGATCACATTCTCAGTTTTAACTCTGAATCTAGACCACAAGAAATATTATGCTACAGGAGTATTCAGGTTTGACTTCCTCAGGGTATATTTAAAAACCCATATTGCTCTTCTCTCTATTTTGACCCAAAACTGGGAATTAAATAACTCTGTGTAGACCAAATCCTAACGTATTATGATTTTGAGCTATTATAATTCTGATGCTTAATATTATTAAATAATTTATAAGTCAAGGTTCAGATATTATTTTTGTTTATAATGTTCTTATTTTATATATATATATATATATATATATATATATATATATATATATATATATATATATATATATATATATAAGGTCCCCACAGTATTTTTTAGTAAATAACTTCTTAAGTCTAGAGTAGTTTTAGACTTACAGAAGAGAGTCACAGAGATGACAGTTCCTGCCTATCCTGCACTCTCTGGAAACTATTGTTGATATCTTACATTATTATGGTATATTTGTCACCTCTAGCAAACTAACATGGGTACATTTTTATTATATAAACTTCATGCTTTATTCATTTATTTTTATGGTTATTAGTTTTTCCTTAAGGCCTGTTTTCCGATCCAGGTTCCCACTTAGAATAGGGTGTCACATTGAATTCTCATGTCCCCTTAGGTTCTTCCGGGTGGTGATGATTTCTCAGACTTTCAGTGGTTTTTATGATCTTGAAAAATTTGAGAAGTACTTTTCAGGGATTTTTATGGAATGATCATTGATTTGGGTTTGTCTGACTTTTTTTTTTTTTTTCATGGTTAGATTAGAGTTGTGAGTTTTTGGGAAAAGGACCACCGCACATCACATATACAAAGGTGTACACTATCAGCGTGACTTTTCACTAGTGTCTAAGGTAGCATTTGTCAGGTTTCTCCACTATATAGCTTACCCCTCCTGCCTTCCATACTGGACTCTTTGAACTTTGTCTCTTCTTGCCCATTTCTTTATTTAACCACTTAGTCGTAGAGTATGGACTCGGGATATTTATTTTATACTTTGAGTTATAGTCCAATATTATGTTATTTATTCTGTCGATCCTATTTTTCTAACTTTGGTCAAAAGGAGCTCTCTCACTTGGCTCGTCTGTCGCTTTGACATACCCTGTCATTTTGTTTCTGAGTGCTTTCTTGCTTTCTGGAACAAAAATGCTTTAATCTCAGTTTGCATATTCCTTGCCCCAACTCTAAAATCAGCCATTTCTCCAAGGTGCCCTAGTTTCTTTTATTGCCCCGAAATGTTTTTCTGTTGGATGTACGTATAATATACATAAGCACACACCATTCTTCCTTTTTAGCTGTTTCCCTTACGTTTAGTGTTCATAACAGAAGCGATCAGCTGTGACATTCTTGGTACTAGTGAAACTTTTAGTAGAGGGGAGCAAAGTTAAGAACCCTTTACCCACTCACGTGTTTCCTTGTCAACCCTGGTTGCACATTTTTGTTCCTGAAGAGATTTCAAAATATATAGGTTCCCAGGCTCTTTCAAAAGCCAATTTTAAATCAAAATTTCCAAGCATGATAATTGTTTTAAACATCTCTGAGTGATTCTAAGTCACAACCATGCTGGGGGCCGCTGGGTTCTGTCTTAATTCTATCAAATTCATAATGGCTGGTTTCAGCTCATGATGTTGTTTTGTTAGGAATGGCCTGTGGGGCTAATTTTATTTGGAGAGTCTTGCACAAAATACACAATTGAAAAATGGAATGTACATATTCATCCACAAAACATTGTGTTGCTCTGACAAGCCTAAATCATATAGGCTGTGAAATGTAGGTGTTTTAATGCATTGAAGAGTAAAGTTTGAAACAATTGCAATTCAAATGCCACAAACTATATTTTGGGGGGAAAGCCATATTCAGGTGACTTGACAATATTTATCATATATTAATTAATACATGATTAATTATTAATTATAATCAATGCTAACTAATTAATCATATATATTAATAGTAATATTTATAACCAATTGGTTTCTATTTAAAGAAAGAGAGAAGTAGGTGATATTAATTTGATCAGTTATTCCAGTAGTTGGAAAATTAAATCTTATTTAATTATATAATCAAACAACAATTTTTTTGAGTACTATATAAGATGTTAGGGTATAGGAAAATAAAGCCTCACTTCCCTGATAATACTTCGTAAGTAATGCATTCTAAGGGGTTTTCATGCTTTGAAGTATAAACCAAGTTCTCTTCCGTGGTTGAATTAGCTGGGTCTCTCATAGCCATATATCTGGGTTTCATGGAGCCTAGAGCCTAGAGTACTTGAAGTACTCTTCAAGTCTAACAATACAACATGATGGATTTATGTAGCGAAAGGTGCCAGGAAGGGGCCCGTGCACGTGAGAGACCCTGCACACACCGTGGCTCCGTCCGGTAAGGAGGGAAAAGGGAATGTGAGTGAGCAGGCGAGGCCAATGCTGGAAGCCGCAGGTCGGATGGTTGCGTGCATCCTTTTCTGCCACATAACTGTGGTGAGCCACACCTAACTGCAAGAAAGGCTAGGAATGTAATCTTCTGCTGGGCGCTCCCAAGGCCTGGCAAAAGGGACAAATACTTTGGGTAACAACCTGCAACCTCCGACTCAGAACGAATGGCTGAGGACCCAGGATCCCAGAAGGCACAGAAGTTCTCAGTGAAAGAACTTCAAAGAGGCCAGCCGTTTCCAAGGTCAAAGCTGAAAGTCGCAGGAGTGAGATTCCAGTGGGGCTGGAAGGATGTCATAAGGAACCCCCCCGGCGGTGCAGGGAAAGCAAATTAAAATATACAGGCAAAGGAGCTTGCGGGTAACGGAGGTGAGGACTGAGCCCCCGAACTTACTAGGTGACGCACAGCCACGGGGAAAAGAAAATCCCCCAGAAGGCAACTGGCATGTTGTTAGGAAAGGAGAACGGGGTCGAAGCGCACCTTGGTTCATCACATTGCGTTTCAGGGAGAGAGGGGATACACAGGTAAACAAATAGTTATGGAACGTGGGACATTCTTTAGTAGAAGAAACAAAGAAGGGAATTTGGAATCATCTCTGGGATGTGTGAAGTTGAGGCACGGGGGAGCGTACATTTTAAGCTGAATCTTCAAGGTTCAGAAGAATTTTTCTAGTTAGAGAAGAGGAGGGAGAAGGGCAATCAGGCAAAAGGGATCAAGGACAAGGATAAAGCGCTTTGAACAGCGGTGGGTTCAGGGGCCCTCTTTAGGGAAAAACAATATACATTTACAAATTCAAAATTAATATAGCAAAGTGAAGGTGTTTTAAAAATGAGAACACATGTCCCAACAAGTTATCGGCGTCTTAGAAATCTCAAGTCCCTTTCTTCTGAGATCCCTTTAGGCAATTTTATAGACATGCTTACACGGAAATATTTCCCCATTGCAAGTGAACTTTCTGTCCCTTCCTAGACAGAGCATTCTAAAGTATTCAGCCACACTCAAGCCCAAGGAGTGACTGCATGCTTGTGTTTCACTAACTTTAAGGACAATCAGCCTTGGGTTGTGAAGCAATGTCATGAGTTTCAGGAACTCCCAATAGCTTGACTTCCTTGTCACCTAGGCTATTCTGGATCACAGGTGCCGCCGAGGTTATAGACAGGTAGGCAAAGGGCGGAAATGATGGGTTTTATGTGCCATCTTCCAGAGCTCTATTTTGTGAGATGCGGAGGCTTTGGGGGATTTTGTGAGAAAGTCACATGACTAAATTTACATTTAGAAAGATGCCTCTTGAGCATTTAGGGTCTAGGTAGACCAGAGGAGTGACTTTGGTAAGTACCACTTAAAATAGCCTAAAAATAAACAGGGATTTCGAACATTGGGAGTGGAGATGGATTAAGGAAATAGTCACAGATTAGAATGTACAGGAACTTAGATAAAGTGGCAATATGTGATAACTGACTGAATAAATAAAAACAGATGTCATTCGAGTATGGGAGGCCATTCATATTTACTTTGTAAGTACATTTAGGTGAGAAGAGAAGAAGAAATATAAGAGTAGCCATTGGGTAGGAAAGTTAGGTGAACATAGTTTTAGAAAGGCTAGATGAAATCTTTCTGCAAGGGAGAAAGCATCCATTAAACTAGATAATGTGTTTTTCAATAAGGAGAAAATTATTTTAAAAAGCAGGGAGTGAAAGATACTGCATAAATATAATTATTATTCAATTTGATACATAGTATAATATCTATGTTGTACCTTAATAAGCATGACAGCTTTTATTACAGCTTAGCAAGGGAAAATAAAAATTGGTCTTAGCAATTAACCTTATCCACATGTAAATGAGATTAATTAGTAGTTTTTTTCCCTTTCTAATCTTTTGGGAAAAGCAGATAATTGTAATTATGCTGTTTATGCAACTTGTATCTGAATATGTAAAAGGACACGATAGTTTGCAAATTAAAGTTCAAACAAGAAAATTATTCTAAAATTTACCTTTAGAATACTAGAATGCTAGGAAAGCCTATTAGAGCATGAAAATGACAATATAAACAAATATGAACATTTTTCTCAAGAGAATTTGTGTTTAATTTAACTTTACCAGGGCTTTTGCTCCTCATTGGAATTGTTTAGTGAGATTAACATGTTTCATTTTTTTCTTTTAATTGTAATTAAATACATTTGAAATCATTTTAAAATAAAAGGTTTTTCAAAAGTAATATGTTTTCTTTACAAACATAGATTTTTTTACTGAATGGCCCTCACTGTGTAAAGGATAAAGGACAAATTTGATCCCCACTTTCTGGAGGAGGAAGTAGAAACAAATTTAATATTGTTACAAAACTAGAATAATTATTTTGGTGTTCTGATTGCTGATTCATTATTCTGTTCAACACATTTATGACCTACAAAAGGGGGAAGATCATTTGTCCCTTGTCAGAGTTTTAGGGTTCGATGCTGACTTTCTCTTTCTGATCTGTTTTTTCCTGTCTTCTTCTATTGTGGGAAAAAATGAAATACACAACTTCACTGGCAGAAAATTAGAGCCGTTCTTTTTGTCAATTTTAGAGACTATCAGAGTAACATTGCTGCTCTGACTTCGAGTGAAATGCTTAGTATATATGTTTATTGATTTATGTAGTAAACAAACCTTTATTTAAGATTTACTATGTGACAAGGCCTAGTGGCCTTAGGGTAGGGCAAGGGCTAGTTCAGGGTAGTGTCTGCCCTCAGGGAGAAGCCATGGAGACAAAGAACATGTGTGACAGGCAAAGTCCCCTCAGACATTGACGCAGTGGGATGCGCAGAGGCAGAGCCACTCATTCACGGGAAAAGATTTGCCAAAGAATGTTTGATGAAAGAAAAAAGGACAACACGTGCCTGGTGGATAGGAGAGTCTGTGAAAGACTGTACAGACACGTGGTGCACCTGTAGATGGGGTTATATGTTGGACAAAGACTAACGGGAATGTAAAAGTTGGGTGGATTCACCAGGCCTTGTTGATAAAGTGTTTTTTTTCAGATCATCTCTGTATATCTCCATTATTTTTTAAGCCACAATCATGCGTACATGGACTAAGGTAATAGTCACCGTATCTATCTCTCTGATGAAATATTTGTCCATCCCCAATCCTTTCTCAGTAATGCAGCCTAAGTAATCTTTACATGAAATATTGTAGATTTTGAGTCCCTTCTAGGACCAAAACATTGTCATAGTCATTTCTGATCTGGGAATAATTTTAGATACCAAGGTTTGGTGCATTTGGCCTGCTTGCTATAAGTCTTCCTCCAGTTGCTAAGGTTATAATAAAAACCCATTTTCTTGATAAAAAATACAATAACAGATACTCATAGTCTGAAAATTCTGCCTTTCCCACATTCAAGTAATGGTATTTCAGAGACTGTCCTGTAGAAATTATCCTATGTATGTTCTTTTCAAAAAGTCAGCCATCAGTGAAATAAGTTTCACTTTCTGGAGTAGAAAGGTACAGTTTTTTCAGTCTGGGTTAAACCAAGAAAAAGAATCAGTGTGTATATGTGTATATATGTACATGAGTATGTGTATATGTGTATGTGTATTTATATATGTATATATAAAAATCGTCGTCGTCGTCGGCAGCCGTCCGTCTCGAGAGACGATGGTGTAGCTTCTTAAGAGTCTATCTGCACCGCTGAGAATGGTTGTGCAGTCCGACTCGGGAGTGACACGGTATCTGTCTCCTCCCGTGTTGAATCGACATCTTGCGATGACGCTGGAGTGTCCTCTCCAGTGAAGCTGAAGCTACAGAGCCTGGGCAGGGTGATATGGAGGGTCTGCTGTTGCCCGTGCAGCAGACCCCCCTTCTCTTCGCAGCTGAAGGGTCCAAGGGAAAGACGGAGTCAATACAGCTTGGCTTCAGGTGCGCCGCAGGAGTTGCCGGTGTTGACTACAACGTCGAACCGCCTTAGGGACTCCGGCTCCGGATTTTCTGTCGGGGTTTACTCCCTTAGCCTTTCCCCTGAAGAGGTATGCCGCAAGGCAGCGGAGGTTTTTTGGAGTCAGATATATACTATCTATCCTCATATGTATATATACATGTGTATGTATGTGTGTATGCATATATATATATATATATATATATATATATATGAGTTTATGTATGTGGTAGGAACCTGGCCTTTTTGTTTTCATATGGTCCTCTTTGGAAGAGTTAGGGTTCCCCAGAGGTTGAACATGGTTTTGAGGAAATGGGAACAGTGTAACATCATAACCCTGTTAAGGAGTATTTGTGCAGAGATAACAGAAGCATCTCAAACTTTCCTCCTTTTTTGAAGATGATCAGAATGACTGTGATACAGTTGAATCAGGATCGAAGAGAGGTTTGATACAGCCTTATGTTATCAAGTGCTAAATTTCTCTGGAATACTCATGAGGATACTGAGAGAGAAGCAATATTAAAGATAATCTTAAGGACCTTACTTCAGATATCAGATTTCCAAAACAACAGGCTTTCTTCCTAAGAGGAACAACACACAGTATCAGGGAATGGGAAAAAACTGGATATATCAATAAAACAACCTCTGTTTCTCCAAATATAAACAAGGCACCTGCGACACAGGCTGAGGTACGGGGTCAGCTGCATGGAATGTGTGGAAGGCTATTCCCTCTGTGATGGAAAAGATAAATGACCAGAAACTGAATGTGCTGGTCTTCAACTACATTTTACAGAGCTGTGCATCAATGTCATGTCTTCGAAGCTGAGAAATGGAAAACGTCGATGGACACTCTTACAGGCTGTAGCTGTAAGGCCATTTGTTTACTCAGAGGAGATGAATTTTTGTTGACAGAGGTGTTACAGTGCAGCAGAACTAGTCTTCGGGTTTTGTTTCTCGGCGCTCATTGCTATGGCTTCCTGTCACATGAAATAGTCCTGAGTTTTTACTCTGTCTTCACGCGATAATTTTGACATAGCATTTGATATCTTAGAATGATATCCTCTCAGGATAAACCATCATACCCATGGTTCCGGTGTTCTTTATCTCCTTTAAATTTGTGGCAGAAGTTATCTGTTCCCCTAGATTCATGCCCAACCCCACCACTCCACAGACAATAACACGAAGAGGTGTTGACCACCATAAACCATGAGCTTGAAATGTCTATTGGACTCTTACCATTTTTGGGCTTGATGACCAGATCCAAATTATGCACATTTCTCTGTGATTTTACTGCCTAGAACACACTCCCTGATACTAGTTTCCATGTAATATTCTTTGGAGGAAATCACCAGAAAATGATTCTAACATGCTCATAAAAGTGATTGGCTGGTAACTGACAAAACTGAACAAAGAGCTGAATCATCAAGTTTCAGAATCCATAGGACCATTGTATTTATAGCCTTTTCTTTTTTAAAGACATGCTGTCAGATGCCATCAAATGATAGATTAACATCCAGATTCCTCATAGAAAGAATCTAATTAGCCTAACTTGGGTCACCTTGTGTACCTTTAAGGCCTTAAGCCTAAATTGAGTATCAAAAGAATGGGAAGGTGAAATAAGGGTATGGGCTTAAAATCAATAGGCACTTTAAGTTTTTGTACTTCCCTGCATATCTGAAGATGATTATTGTGATTCATTATGGACATATTCTTAACATTTTTTTTCCAATGAATATTTCTGGGTCATAAAATTTTGTGGGCCACATTCCTTAATAATTACAGTACACACATATAGGAGACCTATCTGGAAAAAGTCTAACCATTGTTAATATAACAAGAATGGTTTGCATAATATTGATGTAATCTGGCAGCCAAGGAGAGTGGACTGGAATGTGCACGTGTGAACAATGACGACTTCACTGTACTTGTCAGTGGGGGTGGTAGATGCCATTGAGTGAGCATGTGTACTGTGTGGCCATTGTGTTCAAAATGACTGAGCAAGTAGAGCGACGCACATCTGCATTGGATTTTGCATTAACCTTGAACATTCTTCCTCAGAAACTATTTGAATTATTCAGAAAGTGGCAGCTGTGGTCAACTGGTGATTGGCAGCTTCATCATGACAATGTGCCCGCTCTTGCATCCTGTCTCATGCAGAGGTTATTGGCAAAACATCAAATCACCCAGGTGACCTATTCCCCCTACAGACCAGATTTTGTACCTGTGACTTCTGACTTTTCTCAAAACTAAAATCACCATTGAAAGGAAAGAGATTTCAGACCATCAATGAGATTCAGGAAAATATGATGGGGCAGCTGATCATGACTCAGAGAACTGTGTGAGGTCCCAAGGTGCCTACTTCGAAGGGGACTGAGGCATCATTATCCTATGTACAATGTTTCTTGTATCTTGTATCTTCTTCAGTCAATGTCTATTTTTCATACTATATGGCTGGATATGTTCTGGGCAGACCTCGTATGTATGAGGTAAATGAATGGGGACATGTATATAATCTGTTATTAGAAATATATAGTCAACTGGCCCATATGAAAATATAAAATACATGATTTTGACCTCATCCTGAATGATGATGATGATAACAGTTTGAGCAGTTTCTAATTGTGTAGTGTTTTGCAAGTTACTTAGTCTTTCGGAGCTAGTTTTCTTCATTTGTAAAGTGGAGATAACCATTGTATTAATCAGAATAAAATCTATTAAGTCCTGTTTCTGAGGTGGTGTTCAGTGACAGGCAGCTGTCATTCCTTTGGCCCAACAACTGACTCCTTTTACTCCATTTTCTTGGTTTTATGGGTTTTTCAACATATTCTTTTCAGACACTGTTTTTGAAGCTAGTGCTTATGAACCATGAATAGCAAAATTAATTGTCTTCAGTGTTATTTCCCATAAGAATAGTATATCATTTGAAGTGATATTAGAGAAGATACTTTGTTATTTATGCATATTTTGAATCATTCTTGGATAATTGCCACACACGCATTTAAAGTGGAAGTATTTTTAAAATTATATCTCTACATTGTAATAATGCATAAACTACAACATTCATTAAGTAAAGATGATGATATATATTTTTATTACTGAGGACATTTATATAGCATGCTTTTAGGTGCTTTATCTATAAAGAGCCTAAATTTGCAACCTATTTGCCCTATGACATGCATATAAATAATCGTATTATATGTTTCTATATTTGTTTAGTCTTGTCACTGTAATATTTCTAAGATAACTGTTAGCATCAAGGCAATTTTTTATTGTAGGCTCTTAAAGATCAAGGATGTATTTTTTAAATTTCATATATACCACTCTAGTTAAAAGTCATTGTATTAGTTATCTGGTGCTATATAAAAAAATCACCTCCAACTCTTAGTAGCTGTATTAGTCCACTCAGGCTGCCATAATGAAATACCACAGACTCGGGGGCTTAAACAATCAAAATTTATTATCTCATAGTTATTGAGACTAAAACTCAAAGACCAAGGTATTTGTAGGTTTGGTTCCTACCGAGGGTTCTCTCTTTGGCTTGCAGATGGCCACTACCTAGCTGGGCTCTCATGTGGCCTCGCAAACTCTGCCATAGCCCTCCGTTAGCAACCAACTGATACATTCTTAAGAGCTTTAGTGTTAACAAATCATGCAAGCACTTATGAGTTGTAATTTTATATTTGCTTCCACTAAAATAAATTTTCCACTGCTAATTTTAAAGGGAGTATATACACTGTTGGTGAGAATGTAAATTGGTAGAGCCAATATGGAACACAGTAGGCAGGTTCCTGAAGAAATTAGAAGCGGAGCTACCATATGATCCAGCAATCCCACTTCTGGGTATATATCCAAGGAAACAAGATCACTTTCTTGAAGAGAAATCTGTACTTCCATGTTCACTGAATTATAATTATTTGCAACCTAATGGAGACAATCTAAGGGTCTATCGACAGATGAATACATAAAGAAAATGCGGCATGCATGCACACACACACACATACACACACAACAAAATATTACTCAGTCTTAAAAAATGAAATCCTGCCATTTGTGACAACATGGGTGAATCTGTAGGGCATTATGCTAAGTGAAATAAGCCAGGCAGAGAAATACAACTACTGCACGGTATCACTTATATGTGGAATCTTAAAAAATATCAAAAACAAAAAAGGCCAGTTCATAGATACAGATAGTAGAACGGTGGTTCCTAGCGCCGAGGGTTAGCAGAAATGAAGGGAGCTTATAAAAAGAGGACAAACTTTCAATTATACTATATATAATTTCTGAGAATCTAATCAACAGCCTGGTGACTATCTTTATATTATAATGTATACTTGAAATTTGCTCAGAGAGTAAATTTTAAGCAGTCTTATTATAAAGAAAAATATGAAAAGGAAACTCTCAGGTGATGGATATATTAATCAGCTTGACTGTGGGAATCCTTTCACAATGAATACGTACCTCAGATCATCACATCGCACACTTTAAATATATTGCAATTTTGTCAACTGTACATTAAGAAAGCTGGAAAGACATTTAAAAAGAAGGATGTGTAGCCAAAGAATTATAAATATTGTACATATACCCCCCATTGAACAATCCGACCTAAAATTCAAACTATATTTATCAAACTATACTTATTTATTGGGTCTCTATACTATGTCAACTTGTTCCTCTTCTGAGGGTCTGTTATACATCAATGAACAGCACAGACAAAAATGTGTTCTTCAGTGTTGCTCTATTTATGTGGGAGGTAAATAGTAAAGCTTAAATTTTAGAGAAGTGGGAATACTCAACTTTAATATGGTTCAATAATTTTCTGTTTTGAAAATGTAACAGTGAAATGATTTCCTTATTTGTAAAGCTCAGATATTTGTTTATTCCATGCTTCATAGACTTGATTTCCCTGATTGGAGCTGGATAGATTTTCTGATCATATTTTCATTATTTTTTAAAAAATAAGTTAATCTCTACCAAAACACTTGCAGCATTTATTTAGATGCTGGAAATATACTTTAATTGGGAAGCCTGAATTTCATAGATAATTTCTTGAACTCTAAAATTAACATACTCTAAAAACACTGTGAAAGTACTAAACATCATTGATACTCTCTAAACAGAAGCCCAAGACTCATGCTCATGTTCGTTTGTGGGCAAAGATCATTAACTCCACTTAGTTTTTGCTTTGAATATTTTCTTAGCTTTAGTAACAGAATATGTGTTTACCAGCCAACTCACCAAAGGATTTTTTCCCCTACAACTTGAAAAACATTTTCTATATTTTTCTCTTTTTGAAAACTAAAACCATGTCTAGTTGTTCTGGAGCAATTGTTTTGTGGATGTACATTATTACAAGGATGTACCTTCAACCTTGAATTTTAAGTGTCATGTTGACACTAGAATATTTATTTTTCTTATAGAACTTTGCACATGTTATTAGGTTTTATACTATTTCTATCTACCACCACTATGTCCTTGTGAATATTATAGTGTCACATAGCTGCTTTATTAATTTTACATTGTAGACCTGAGAGTTGAAGCTTTCTAATAATAAATAACTGTTGTTGGCATACTATTTTGGATATTTTTGTTGTTGTTGTTGTCAGGGTTTAGAAATTCAGTTTCTTTTCTCTGTCATGAAAGGGTTGTAACTGTTACTGTATATTTTGAATATTATCATTTTATTCCAGGAAAATAAAACCCTAAACTTCGCTTAAAGTGTTGTATGCATCACTTCTGCATACATTATAATACCTTTGATAGCCCATTTACAAGGTATTAACTTAAATAATATTTCTTTGAAAGTAGTGATTCCCTATTACATTAGAATTTCTCCTTAGTGAAGAATCAGGAAACACTGTGTCCTTGTCATTTCTCTTAAAGCACAGTGGCTTTTCTTAGGAAAGTGACCTGGTACATATGGGCAGGAGAGTGACTGAAAAACAGACAAGGATTTTAAGGATTACAGAATAGAGGGCATTTGATTTTTAAAAATATGAACGGTTGTTTTTCTCCACTTTGTAATGAGTCTACCATAGTTCAATATACAGTATCCTGTGCTTTCTCTAAAAATAATTTCCCTAATATGTGCACCTATGGTTTAGAGCAGTAATGAGGTTTTCCCTAGTCTTAATATGATACACTTACCAGATTGGCTTTGAAAACTTTCCACTTTTCAAACTTTGAAGAGTTGGGAAATGTCTAGTGTATATATGGATCATCTTTTGTCTTGCCATTTGGACTTAAAGATGTTGCCATGTTGATACATAGCCTGGAGGGGACCAGAGCTCTGAGATTAAAAGATGGCAGCGAGCTGTGGCTACTCTTTGGGACAGGGGAAATATACACTTGGGGGCTACTTTCTATCATAAACTTTGGGAAGAGAGGCCTATCCATCTAAACTGATGCAGGCGAGGTTGATGGTATAAGCCCGCAGAGAGGCAGAGCAAAGGGAGGATACGGGCACGTGAGAGAAAATTCAGTTTGCTTTGAGTCACTCCTGAGTCCTTTCTTTGTTTTCATGAACTTGTTATCACCCTTTTAGTACAGTACATTTCTTTTTGTTTTATTTTATTTTTTTATCCTCACCTGAGGACATGTTTATTGATTTTTAGAGAGATAGGAAGGGAGAAAAAGTGAGAGGAGGGTGGGGAGGGAGGAAAAGAGAGAGAGAGAGAGAGAGAGAGAGAGAGAGAGAGAGAGAGAGAGAGAGAGAGAGAGAGTGAGAGACATCTGTGTGAGAGAGAAACATTGATTCATTCCATAGTGCCCCGACCAGAACCAAACCTGCCGCCTAGGTATGTGCCCTGACTGGAAATCAAATCCACAAACTTTTGGTGTAGGGGACAACATCAATCAACTGAGCCATGTAGCCAGGGCTAAAGCACATTTGACTCAGCCAGTCAAAATTTAACCCAAAACATACCATTCCCCCCCTTTTTTGGTTGAGAAACCTTTAGTTACCTATTTTTGCCATTTGGTGAGAATACATTTTGATAACATTTATGCTGGCGTGTTGCTTTTATATTTTTAATTTGGTTCCTCAAGTGAAGGGAATATTATTATTTACACAGGTTATATATACAATATAACAATGTAAATATTCTTAATTAGTTGGGTAATTCAAAATATTACCATGTTCACCCCTTCTATCAGGAACCTCTTTTGGCACCAAAAATAAATTAGGAAATAGGAAGAGGAATAGAAACAAAACATTACCGTATGAAAAACCCAGGTAGAACAAGCAAAAGATTATTTTGATAGTAAAAACTTTGAGTTACGTATGTTGAACAAAGAGAAGAAAAATGCTTACTCTTTAAGATGATAAACTTATTATTCAATACGATCAAAATGGTACTGTTTTGTAAGACTATCATTAATGTGTGGAATTGTTTTGAGTTTAGTCAAATCTATTTAAAATACCTGAACAAACTTTTTGTGCGTTCTCATGAGAATGGTCCTTTCTCAACAGTCTACACATTTCTATGTGTATTGGAAAATCATGAAGTTGTGTGCTCCTTGTTTTATTGACATCCTGAAGTTACAGATAATACGGGGATGAGTAACTGGGAATGCTTAACTAGAAAAATGTACCAGTCTCTGTTTGCCAAGCTGATAGGCTATGTGCAATTTCTGGTGCTGAGTCTAATTACTCTAGAGTTCTTATAATGGGCTGGATGGACACGTGAATTCAGCAAGTTCTTCCAGTTCTCCTGAGAGGCCTTTGCCAAAGCTATAGTAATGCAGAAATTGACTCATTTTCCACCGTGAGGGCTGATTGTGCCACTTTATGCAAGTGGATGTGCAGTCAGCAATAGCTAGGCGGGTCCGAATTATAATTTGTATCCTGTTTCTTTTTTTTTTCTTCTTCTATTTTTAAGGATTAGTTGTCTCCTTGACAATCTTGCCACTTACTTTCCTTAGATCTTTCTGGTCACCGAGACTGTGATGCGGTGGAAAGAACCCTTGACTGGCCACAGACAGCCTGCATTTTGACCCTGGCTGTGCCCTTCTAACTATTTGACTCAACATGAGCCCCTGACCCTGTTTCCTGATCTATCAATTGAAGATAAAATATCCATATCACAGAGTTATAAGAATTTAGAGAATTGTAGCTGGTATGAAATGCTCCATAAAATTGGGTTATGATTCCTGACAATGCTTTTATTTTCCCAACAAGTAATTTAAAAAAAATCAGTTACTTGTGGTGAACAGCATGGAGTCTGGACAAACTGCCTAGGTTTGCATCCTGATTTTTAATTACTAGCAATGTGACTTTTGGTTAGGCATTCACCTCTCCATGTCTCACTCCATTCATCTAAAAAATTGGTATAATAACACCACCAGCTCATATAATTGTTGTGAGCATTGAACATGTTAATACTTATAAAGAACTCACAAGTATCTACCTATATAAATGCTCTGTGTCTTTGTTAAACAAAGAAGCAAACAACTAGATAAGCCCCAGGGCTACCTGCCTTCCTTCAGTTAACCTAAGGAAGTCCCAAATTCTAAGGCGGACATTGAAGCATGGGAGAGCTCCGTCTGCTGTAGTGGTTGCTTCTCCTGCTACGAGCAGTTTCCCAGGAGGCGCCATGCAGACCCCTGCCAGACTGGTTAAATCTTTTGAGGAAGTGTAATTCCACTGCCTCTATAGGGAATTCAGCCAAGGGTGTCCTTAGGGCTGATTGCCTCTCCTCACCCCATTTTCCCCTGGGCAATGGATTGCTCTCCCTTGCTCTCCCCTGCTAAGTAATCCTCCTTGAGTCATTCTGCAACACAAAGAAGTTCATTATATTCTGTTTCCCTGGACACATTTCTGGCAAGATACAGCCTGCCTATCCACTTGGAGAGTTGGGCAGTGTGACTCAGGTGGGCGTGGAAGCTGCCTTCAGTGAGTCCATGTTGGTTTTCTGGAAAAAGGATCTTGGAGGTCCCTTTCCAGGTCAATCAATCAACTTTTGCCAACCAAGATTTAGCATCTGTGGTTCCAACCAATATGTGCACAAGTTGACATAGTCAGGTAACCCTGAATAGTATGCACTACTCCAGAACTTAAATTATTCTATGCATCTTTACTAGTCTTACCTTGGTTTAGGTCAATCTTTCATTATAGTTCTTAATTCCACTGAGGTCTAAAGTTTAATTTTTACAGTTGTCTGAATACTTTGCTCATAGAAGAGAAGGATAGAAGGGTCTTTAAAAGCAAATGGCATTTAAGAACCTTTAGGAGAGTGCTTTGGGTAACACGGGAGGTCTACAAAAGGTAAAGAAGATGCAACTGAACGCAGCCCAGCTGCCTGCCACTTTGGAAGCCAATACTCAGAGGCAGGTGATGATGTAAAGGAAAGTGGTTTATTTTCATGCGCTGACAACCAAGAAGATGGGGAATTATTGTCTCAAAGCCTATCTCCTGGAAGATGGGGGACTCATGTCTCAAAGCCCATCTCCACCTCTCAGTGCAGGCAGATGTTTTTATAAGGAGGGAGAGGGAAGCAGAACAAAGAAATCAAGGGAAGGGTTTGCAAAGTTTTCTACATGCAGGTGAGCTCAGTCCGTTCCAATAAGGCAAGTGATGGTCTGGTTTAGTCATCCCGGCTTTATGTTATGCTGGCTCAACAAATCTCTTGAGACTGGGATGCCTGAGGGTAGGAGTCTATATCTTCTGAGGTTAGTTCCTAGGATTCTTATACAAACTTACTGTTTATCTACAAGCTATATATTAGGCAGAGATGGCATTTATAGGAACAATTCCCCCTGTTACAGAAAGACTAAAAGAATAAGATGGGCAGGGAGAAATGAATTTGTGGACCAATAGGAGGATTAAACAGGAGGACTTCATAGGGAAATGAGTCTACTTCATTGTTGCCGAACTTTGTCAAATTCCTCATTCGCTTTTGTCAGAGAATCTTTTCGTAAAGCTATTTTTGAATCAGAATTTTGTTTGGAGACCTCTTCGTACCAATGAGAAATCAAGAACTGAGCATGAGATATTTCCTTTTTTAAAATTGAGATATAATTGACATATAACACTGTGTAGTTTTAGGTGTACAACATAATGATTAGATATTTGTATTGCAAAATGATTGCTACAGTAAATCTAGCTAACATCCACCACTACACATAGTTACAATTTTTTTTCTTGTAATGAGACTTGTAAGCTCTCCCTTAGCAATTTTCAAACACACAATAAGGTATTATTAACTGTCACCATGTGGTACATTACATCCCATGTCTTATTTGTGTTATAGCTGTAAGTTTGTACCTTTTGACCTGTTCACCCATTTTGCCCACTCCCAGCTGCCCACCTCTGGCCACAACTATCTATTTTCTGTATCTATGAGCTCGCCTTTTTGGTTTGTTTTTGAGATTCCACTTATAAGGGAGATCACACTGTAACTGTCTTTCTCTGGCTTACCTCACTTAGCATAATGCCCTCAAGGTCCATTCCTGTTATCACAAATGGAATTAGTCTTTTTGTTTTTATTTTTTATTTTTATTTTTTGAGGTGCTTCTGAAATGAAGAGTTTTGTTTAAATCAAATATTCCTGACTGCAGCCATGAGTGGTCTCTGTTATCCTGGCTAAAGGGATGCCACCTCCCGAGACAGGCGTAAGCATAAGGTGTGTACTGAGAACATACACCACAAGGCGAGGACGTCAGGGGAGCTGGCAGGTCAGGTGAAAGTGATGTGTACACATTGGATCTCGGCTCCGAGGCCTCTGGATAGGCTGTCTCTGCACAGAAATGCAAGAATCTTTACCCTTGGGAGGTGGAGAATCATGCTCTCTGGATCCGAAACAAACTCAAGCCAAAGAAAAAAATAACTTTAAAAGAACAGATCAGTTTTACTGGTAACTCACAGCCAAGTTTGTCAAATGGATGCCGGTCCAATGAGAAGCACCTAAAGTTACCTATCTGTGGGGCTAGATGAAAGGCTTACAGGGACTCTTGTTGTTTTCTGCCTGACTTCTACCTGTGATTTGTCTTCTTGTGATAAATGACAGTGTTATGTAGTGCGACACAAAATGGAAACACAGCAGAGAGCAAAAAGGAATGTTCTGATTCCAGCAAGGACGCCAAACAAATGGAAATCGATCACAAAACCTGGTACCAAACTGAGGCTAACTAGCAAGGAACTCAACCCAGAGAGGGTGGGCAGACTTCAGATCTAGCCTTGATGTACTATATCGGCATGGATTCATTAAGCTGTCAGCAGCAAGATGTGAGGAACCTCTACGGGTACTGCTCCTTAGTCACATGCCTCGGTCCGCAGCAACAGGCGTTATACATATACTGCATCTCTGGGGAACTTCTAGTAAAACCACTGCAGTGAGAATAACAGGGTCTATTCAGAGACTGCCATAGCAAGGGAGTCGGCCACCCTCATTTGCATTTGGCAGAGAGTAAGTAAACAGCAAGCAGAGGAGGGGGAAATTCTATGACAAGAGAGAGAAGGCTTAGGGTATAGTCTGATTGGAGGTTGTTGGCACAGGAAAGAATTGGGCATTTTATATGATTGATGGGGGAGCATGATTTGGCTTCCTCCATTCCATCCTGACGTGGAGGTGGGGTCAGTAAGTAGAGAAGTTTGCCCTCATTGACCAAGCTCTGACTGTTCTGTAGAGGTTGTGGCTTGGTTTCCTGGCCTGGTTGCTGCAGAGGTTATGGGTCAGAGTTCTGTTATAATTTATTGTCTGCTTGTATATTCAGTCTCTTAGCAGTTTCCACATTAAACTTTCTTTTGGTCATCGTCGGCAGCCATCCATCTCGAGAGACGATGGTGTAGCTTCTCAAGAGTCTATCTGCACCGCCGAGAATGGCTGTGCAGTCCGACTCGGGAGTGACACGGTATCTGTCTCCTCCCGTGTTGAATCGACATCTTGCGATGACGCTGGAGTGTCCTCTCCAGTGGAGCTGAAGCTACAGAGCCTGGGCAGGGTGATATGGAGGGTCTGCTGTTGCCCATGCAGCAGACCCCCCTTCTCTTCGCAGCTGAAGGGTCCAAGGGAAAGACGGAGTCAATACAGCTTGGCTTCAGGTGCGCCGCAGGAGTTGCCGGTGATGACTACAACGTCGAACCGCCTTAGGGACTCCGGCTCTGGATTTTCTGTCGGGGTTTACTCCCTTAGCCTTTCCCCTGAAGAGGTATGCTGCAAGGCAGCGGAGGTTTTTTGGAGTCAGAGTTTTCCTTCTCTGATGTGCCCTGACTGGAAGATCGAACCAGCGACACTTAGCTCGCAGGCCGACGCTCAATCCACTGAGCCAAACCAGCCAGGGCTCTTTTGGTCATACAGACACATATTACTAATACAGACGAGTTCAAAATTAAATTCATCGTTTTAATTAGTTACCAATCTCTATGCATCTGACAAAACTATAAACTCAGGAGTCAATCCTTTCCCTCCCATCTGTTTTACCAGCCATATTTAAATCATCACCAGTTTATATCAGTCTCACATCTTGGCCCTCTCTCCAATCTGTACCCTTACCTCCATTCCAATGCTCAATGCCTATGCCCTAGATACTCATAATTTCTTCTAGAGCTTATTGCTGCAGTCTTCATTTTCTTTCTCTTACAATACCCTCTCAGTATTTCTGACAGAACAACCTTTCTGAACACACAAATCCCTGCATGACATGACTACAGGTCAAAGTCCAAAATTCTTCTCATGGCTCAGTGGTTCACTCGTAACCCAGTCCCTCACCTGCTTTCCAGCTTCACCTCTGCCCACACTCGCTCCTACAACTCTGTCTCATCAGGATGAGCACATTTAGTTGCCCGCTGAAGTCATGATGTCTGCCTTCCTTGCCTTGGCATATTGTGCAAACTAACTTGAACTCTCCTCTCACTCCAAGTCCCGTTCCTTACACACAGAGTTTGTCTGGACACATTTTACTTTGTCTTGAAGACTGAGCTGAGCTATCACCTTCTCTGTTAAGCCATCCACAATTTCTCCCAGATGAATGAGAATGCTCTCTCTTGTGCTACCATAAGAGTATGTACATACATCTACCACAGTACTTACACTTGATGCTTATAGGATCGTGTTCCACTTAGAATATTAACATCTGCACAGCAGAGATTATTTTTCAAGTCCTCCCTCTTTGACCATACTGACTGGCACAGAGGAGGCGTTACTAGCTTTCAGTGGAAACATACATGAAATAATGAAGTTATAATTAGTTTCTGGGTAACCTTTGTGCAAATAAGTGCCACTTTGCTTCCCATCCTTTTCCCTACGCCCCCTTCTTCAGAGGACAGCTTTCTCTAAAATGGTGGGATAAGCAGGATACTCACTTCCCTTGCCTCTCTGGCATGTCCACTCAGTGCCCCTCAGAAATGTGTGGCCCTCCACCAATTTGCTAGTCAACAACCATCACACCAGGCAAGAGACCTCATGATTTATAGATCCTTCTTCTCCACAGCAGGGCAGAAAAGGGAATGAACTGCAGTGGGCCTTATTTCTCCTCTAATCATCTTGCCTTTGTAGTAGAATAACAATTTAAGAATGAATAGCTAAAGATCTTGACAATTTGGACTTTCCCAAGCGTCCAAGTGGGGGAGCTGCCAAGGATGACAGAAGCATCGTGGATAGCCCCTCCTCAGTCTCCCCCCTCACCCCCCACACAACAGCCTACATTCTAGAGAGTTCTCTGTGACGCTCTAATTATGAGAAATTCATCCTTTTGCACATGGCATGACAGGATCTTGGTCCCTGGATCCAGTGCTTCACACTAGCATTTTATTATTTTAAAATATTGAGCCATGGAGGAAGGCTGCCCTAGGTAATTTCATGTAGGTTTTCCTTCCTTCCTTCCTTCTTCCTTCCTTCCTTCCTTCCTTCCTTCCTTCCTTCCTTCCTTCCTCTTTCCCTCTTTATTTTCTTTTCTAGCACTACAGTGTTTTAAGACTTCTGCTGTACAGTCTCTTGGGAATACAACACAGCAGCTCCTTTGTTCAAAAAGCACAGCTTGGCATTTTATTTACTTAGAATTTACCTTTCATGATGACCCCTCTTGGGAATGGCCACAGTTCGGTCACATCATTTGCTCCACTAAGATGGCTCATAGGTAATTCCATATTTGCATTTTGCTCTTCTAATTCCTGATGTCTTTGACCTTTTCTCCAGAAAGTCACTTAAGAGGGAATGGACCATTGTGTCAGCCTGTCACTGCATTTTTCATATATGTGTTCACTCTCTTAAAATGCAGTTAAAGGCTGATTTCTTAGATGCTGCTCATACAATAAAAACAAACAAATAAAATCCCCACCAGGAGTCCATTCTAGAGACTGCTCATCCTTTTCAATATTCTCCCAGGTATGAGAGTGGGCACATCTATTTGTTTATCTATGGAGCCTACGACTTGTTAGAGATGAGCAGGGACACACCTTTTCCAAGGAAAGTTCTCAATTTTTTTTTCTTCTTAAGACAATAGATAAGTTAATGTCTAACCCCATGTTGGGAATGAGAGCATGTCCATGAGCAGCAAAGCATTGCCATTATGCACAACAGCCTTTGGTTCCTTACCTCTTCTACAAGGGAACTATATTGCCCTTTAGTGGAAGTTTCTGTTATCCTAAAAAAGCTTTTAACATTTAGCTAAGGAGTACATTTCTTATTAGAGTGGAATGAAATTACTCAATTCTTCTATAGGGGGAAGTGGCCGGATGAGGAATGAGTCATACTGGTGGTAATAATTCATCTTATTCCATCTACAAGATGTTCATGGGCAGAGGCTAGATATCAGGGCATTGCAATGTTTTAATAACCTCTAGTTGTATTCTGGGGAGAACATGGTAGGGTGGGATCATATTTTAACTGTTACGATTTATTTACATACACTTAGTGTATTACTTCTTCTTTTATTTTCATTTTGCCACCTGTGCAACTGGATTTGTGTGTTGCTGTCTCCAAAGAGGAAGGCACAGAGCTGAATATAGTAGTTGGATAGGATCCCTGGCTTTTTCTCCCTGTAAATTGTCCTTATTCAGAACTGAATTTGCAGGACAGGAAAAACGAAGACTTCTGAGGTTGGAAACAAAAGCTTGGACAAGAGAGAGATGATGCTGGGTCTAGGAATAATCGGTCCTTGTTTCTTCTTCCTTTGGGAGCTCTTAGAAGCAGCGCATGGAAGTGTGTGCAGAAACTACATGACAGCAGAAGACTCCCACCTTCCCTTTGACTGTCTCTCTGGGGAAAACCAAGAAAACTTAAATGCAGTTCCCTTTAGCTCAATGAGATGGGAACTCAGATGCAAAATTACTTTTATTTAAACAAGCTGTGACGGGGCTGTGTTATTCCTGGCATAGAAAGTGAGGGGACTAATTGTAAATTAGCTTACCACTTACTTCCTCAGTGACTTCTTAACCCCTCCAAACCTCATGTATCTGTAAAATAGGGACAATAAACTAACCTTAAAAGAGGGTTTTAAGAACTTAAGTAAATCAGTTATTGTTTGTCTAGGACTAGCAGGGTATCCTTAAGGGGCATTTATTATTACATCATTACTTCTGCTTGTAATAGAGTGACAATCATGTTTATATAATATTTTGATGAAAGACTTGTTTGATCTGATATGAAACTCTCATTGCTATGCTATCATCCTGCCTGAATACACATTTACAGTCTCTTAAAGAATTTAAAGCTATAAATACAGTTTTATTGAGTGAGAAACTCATTATTGGAGATAATGTCTCATATTCTAAAATTGACCCAGTGTTTAAGCCAAGAAAACAAGTACTGTAGTACTTGCCATTTCTTAAAATTGCACAGATTTACTCACACTAAATTCTAATTTATTGCATGTACATTTCAAATACATTTATGAAAAATTCATTAAAAATTATAAAAATGTCAACATAGAATTTTAATTATTGGACTTAGTACTTGCTTAAAATGTCACAAAATATCAGGACTATCTGAGCTAAAGAAAATTGAAAGCATCTTTAGAAAATATACCATTTCTAGTAAAAAATTGTATGTTCTTATTCCCTCAACAATTTGCTGTTCCTTAAATGCTAACAGCTGATGATACAATAGCATTTCATGAATTTAATTTTCTCCATTTTGCTTCTCTGGGAAGGCACATAAACAAATGTTTTAAATGATTCTCCTTTGTTTCAACCCATTCAACTTTCTGTTAATGCTACTTTTGCCTTTAGAGTGATTCTCTAACCACTTCATCCTTAGTCCCTAAGTCAGAGCTCTCTAACCAGTGATATATAGTGCACCTAAAATGGTGCCTTTTTGCATAGTAAACTATAAATATGGCAGTTCTCTCTTCAAGAAAAAGAGATAAAAATAATATTTAATGTCATTTGTTAAGTGTAATAATAGAAATATACACCAAGTTTGGTTGTGGGATAACAGGGATTAAAATAATTATGTAGTTCAAAGAAAATTTTATCAAGGATGCAATACTTGAGCTGGATATGAACGGATGATCGTTTGTCAGTTTTCATGTAGTTTTTGGAAAAAGAGTAATGACACACAACTTTAGCATACCAGGGAAGAACTTCTCATCCTTTAGCCAGAGGATAAAAAAGTGCGAGCGGGAGGATGTCCCAGTTTTGCGGAAAGCAGGCTGGGAACCTCCAAGGGAGGAGCTGGCCATGTTGGGTGGTACCCTCTTTGCACACAGCTCTCTCTCCTGACACTCACAGGGTGGTCACCTGCTCTGAGTGGTTCTGAGGTCTGCATAATCCCGTGTGATGTTCCTACCCTGGAACCGTAAAAAGAAAAAATCCCTTAATTTAACCCTCCTCAAATTATTGAATTTGATTGTTTTATCTCTTTTCTACTGAAACTCAGTAAGTATAATATGTAATTATATATTGAAAAAGCAAAATACACCAAAAATAAGGAAATAAGAATTATTTTAATCTAAATTATAAAGGTAATATCACAAATAAAAATAAAATCACTAATGCAGGTAGAACACATCAAAACACAAGTTTAGTGAAATACCTTAATTAGCTTCCTATGAATTGCTATGAATATGAATTGCATATTATATTAGCAAATTTAAAGGCATCAAGGATTGCATTGTTATAAAAAGTTGAATTAATATAGAAGTATATAATTTTGAATTTGTATATCATGTCCAATGATTTGAGCAAAAATATTTTAAATAATCATAAATCTCTTAAATGAGAAACATTTCCAAGTACAATGCAAACAGTTTCTAATTTTAGTTTAACAAATCCAGTGCTAAAATGACAAAAAAAAAAAAGAAACCTAAAAATGCAATGATTTTTTACTGTATAAAGACTCCTTAATTATCACTGCTTACTAGGAGGGATTAAACTAACGTAATAGTTAGTGACGTGTAGTCAATAACAGCTGATAAGGGTGTTGTTAGAGAAAATACATGGTAGCACTGGAGCAACACTCGGGGGTATGTTCATAGTGGAAACATTTTTGATATGAAGGTGAAAGAATGAAAATAAATAAGCTAAGCATTAAAATGAATCAAGAGACATTTTTAAAAAGAAATGTAAGGGGAAAAAGTAATAAAAATTGAAATGTATATTAAATAATGAATAATTCCAAGAGTTGATTCTTCTTAAATGTATGAAGTATCAAGTAAAATAATATTTTCTGGTGAATCTAATCAACTTAGATAGAAAGTATAGAAAATATATTTGGAAGAAGTACAAATATAGCAAATTAAAAAACCCACATTTTGAGTTCAGTCTTAATACTGTTTTCAAAAGCAAGTATTATGATCAACTTAAAATGTTTTAAAAATAAATATTAAATGAATGGAAAAGTCTAATTTAATTCTAGAAAACATATGTTACCAAAATTGATTTAACAAGAAAATCAAAATCTAGGGAAAAAAACAGTCAAAGTGTTCTAAATTATAATCTATAAATTTCTATATTCTCCCTGGTTTAAAAAGTTTATTAAGTTCATTAAAAACAATAATTTCCTTAAGAAGAAATAGAGACAAGAGGATTATAAAAATAAAGAATAATTAAAATATCAGATTAAATTCCTCATTCCTGTGTCTGCTAGAAAATTTGAGACCCTGGTGGCACTAGACTATTTATATGTAAAGAGAGAAAGCTTGTTTCCAAAAAAAATATTGATCATTTTCTTGACAAAGATATAATGCACAGAATAATCTCCAAAAAAATTATTGTATATTTTGACTGCTACTTCTGGTCATGATGGAGTAACAAAGAACAGATTTATCCTTCCATTAGGAAGAGGATCCAAAGCAGATCTCATCCATCTTGCTGAATTGAGGAGACGAAGTTTAGATTTTAGGAAGGATGAGGTAACCAGAATCTTAAAGGCAGATTTCCAGAGACAAAGCAGCTCTCAATATTTAAGGGAAAAAATAACAACGCAAAACTTATTCAAATTCTTCCAGGGACTTGAAAAATATCAAATATTCATAGCTCATTTGATGAGGTCAGCATAACTTGAAGAACAAAATCTTACAAGAATATTATTGCCTCGTGTCTATTATAACTATTTGACTCATGAACACTGATGCAACAATTCTAACTAAAATACTAACAAACTGAAGCTGGCAACAAATGATCCTATATCATTTCATTTTCAGGAATAAAAAGTTCATTCAATGTTGAAATTCTCTACATTATAGCCTAGTAACAAAATTATGGAGAAAAATATCATAGCTGCCAAAAGAGCTGCAGAAAAAGCTTTTGATTAAATTAAATATTTAGTCATAAAAAGTTTTTATAACATTAAGAACAGAAGGGGACTTCATTAATATAATAAGGGGCATCCAAACAAACAAACTCAGATCCCTAAAGCCAACCCCAAAATTAATGGTAAATGTTGATAGCTTTCCTTTTGGGAGAAAAACAAGGCCAACATTTTGCTAGTATCACATACCTTCAACATTTTACTAGAGGATAAGGAGGAAAATAATGTTAAATAGAAGATAAAATGCTCTAAAATAGATAATTATGACTGAATTAAAAGTAAAACTTCCATTCCTTAAAATAGTCCTTTAAGGAAGGACTTGAAGGCAAATAATAGAAGATATTAGCAACCCATATAAATGGCCCAGAATTCATAATTAATTCATAAACATCAATGAAAAAATGCCTACCTAGAAGAAAAATAAGCAACAATTTAGGATAGGCAATTTCTAAAAGAGGATGTCTACGTAAGCAATAATTATACAACAGAGAACATAGTATTGCTTTTATTAATAGTAATTGGGAAATGTAAAAGAAAAACACAGTATTTCATTAGACAACACCAGAATGAATAAAATTTTAAAAGCCTAAAAATATCGAGAATTAGCAAGGGTATAGAACAATAGGAAGTTTCACACAGCTTTGGTGGCAGTGTAACTTAAGGCAAGCACTTTGAAAACTAGTATGACTTATTAAGTTAAAGATGTGCATACCTTATTACCAACAATTCTACACTTAGGAAGTTTTCAGCAGAAACACATGCACATTTTGCCCTAAAAGACACATACATGAGTTTTCATTACAACGTTACTTATAATAAGCCCCAAACTGAAAATCATTTAAATGTTTATCATGGAGTAGGCCAATAAATTGTGATTTATAATTCCAATGAAATAACATTGAGGAAAATGAATGAACTCATACTATAAGCAATAACATGGGATGAAATAGGTGTATAATATCGGCACATTTTATAAAGAATCCAGATACAAAATATATATGCTATATGATTCTATTGATATTGAGTTCAAAAATAGGTTAAATAAACCTCTGTAATTAGTGATGCATCCTTACAAGCGTACAGAAAAGGAAGAAAAGGAATATTATAAATGGATCATGGGGGAGAGCTTCGGCCGGGGGCTTCTGAAAGTTGCTGGTGATGTTCTATTTCTTCACCAGCTTACACAGGGGTGTACTTTATAATAATTCATTAACCAAAACATATTTTATGCCCTTTTTTGTATCTATGTTATAATACACAATAGAAAAGCTTACAATAATAAAACTGACACAATGTCTAGTCACTAAGTTTAAAACAAATGAGGAACTCTGAATTTATACGAAGTTAAAATAACTTACTTCTTTCCCTTTGTATTAAAAGTGTTTCTTTTTCATAAACAGTGTTGAATTTTTTATACAAACACCTGTCTTTTCCCCTCCCTACTTTTATAAATATCATCAGACATAGAACTTTTACAAGAGCGTTTGTACTGCTTTGTAGTTGAAGTTTTACAAGTAATTTTGAATAGTTGCCTTGTTTTCCAGGAGGTTTATAATAAGTGGACATAAATGAACTTAACCAGACACGGCCTGCAAAACACTTAATTTTCAGGCTTTTATTCTATAAAAGCCTCAGCTATTGAGGCAATTTTGCTGGTGTTTCAGATGGAGACGGTGTCTTTGCTGAGAAACTAGAAAACTGGGTGAGGGTCCTGCTGTCCTACAGAGTGTCCTGTGATTACAGAAATTTATATTGTTTTTGCAAAGGAAAAGAGAATTTGAGGCCCAAGAATGGCAGAGACTTTACTTTCTGCCACTGCAAAGAGCATGGACTCAGACTTCAATTTATGAAATTTAAAAATAATTATTTCTATGGGTTTGGTAAAGGGCACAAGGAGGTATTTCTAAAGTAGGCTTTAATTTTTAACTTGGGTTGTTGATTACATGAATGTTTGCTATGTAAAGCTTCAACTGTATGTGTTCACTGTACCCTGGAGGGAAAGCTAGACAGGTACAGTGCAAGAGGAAGTAGTTTTATGATGTACTTACTGCAAAAGATAAAACTGGCTACTTGCTAGGTGCACCTGCTACCTGTTACATGGTGCTTTTAGACACAGTCTACAGAGAAACTGTGCCTTCGAATAGAACATTGAAGGAAGGACAGCGAAGGAGATGGTTTCAGGATTTTTGGAGAGCCCATTCCCCTGTCCTGTGGTCTATCACATGATTGTGATCAATTGTGGTCAGAGTTGGAGAGTCACCGGAACACCTGCTGCGAAGAGATAGAGGTTCAGGAGGCAGAAGAGGCAGAGAGGATACTGGGGAGATTTTCAAGCTGTATTTGACAAAAAAAAATATATTTTAAAATATAAAGTAATACATACTTTGTATATACTTTATCTCCTCCATAAAAACTTACTTGAAATAAATTTATTGTCTTCAGTATTCATCACTTTAAAATGTGTCTTTGCAGGCTGATAAAAGAATTCCATCTTCTTGATTTCTATGCTAAGAGAAGTACATTTTATGTTTGAGGTACAAAACAAATTAATTTGTAGCTTCATGTTGGGAGAGACAGAAATTCTTCCATAAACATCTCTTTGTGATAGTGTCATAAAATTTATACCTTGTTTCAAAGGGACTGTATTATTTATTACCTGTGCTATTTAAATTACTTTTGATATATTAAACAGAAATTTTAATTCATATTGCAAGTTATTTATTCTCAAGTACTATGCTTCAGTATTGTAGTTCAAAGTTATCTGGGGAATAATTTCCTTATTTGCCATGATATTAGTTTTCATTTTTGTTAATGGAGAAAATATATAATGCCAAAAACTCTTCTTTGAACTTAATGGTGATTGTAAATAAATTTATAATTTTAAAAATTTTATCTCTACCCACAGACTTCTGAAAAAGAGCAGAATATCACAAACCCCCAACCTGTTACTCTTTATTACACTCACTTGGTAAAACCAAAGCATTGGTTACATCCAACTCTGCGTGCTCTGAGCCCAGACTGTAACTGAAAAAACAAAAACCAGAAAACAAACAACAAAACAAAAATGTGATTCATGATATCACTTTAAACTTATGATTGTTAAATTAAGAGGGTTCTTCGTGCTGCCCATTGATCATACTTGATTTTCCTGGTCAATTTTCTGTATCACATTCCTTTATGTTCTTTCTTTTCCCACTTGCAACATGTCTTCCCATCATCATTATCAGCTGACAAATTGTTTTCCTTCTTTATTGAAAAAATGAAGGTGAATAGGAAAAAAGTTTCAATAGCTGCAACCACATCTACCCAGGTTTCTGTGGCTGGGTTTATGGGGACAGTATGGTCTCCTGGGTACTGTGAATAAACACTTCAGGCTCTTCACCGAGGTTAGCTTCCACCCTGTGTCCTCTGGCCTAGTCTCCCTCCCTCACTCGAGCATGATACTCCAGCAATTCTCTCATCTCTCTCCTGCATCATCGCTTCTTCCTCAATTATTCTTATCGGTATGCAAGTATGGTTTTATTTTATTGCAAACATGTATAGGTAAAACTTCTTTACAATAAATGTTTCAAATTTTGTACATAGTATTCTAGAGAAACATAGTGGCTAATGTATGTATTTTATCCCAAAAGAAGGCACATAGCATGAGCAAAATGACATACATATGACAATTTTACTTAATATAGGTATAAAACCCCAAACAAAATATAAGCCGATCAAATCCAGAAAACGATTAAAAATATTTTATCAAGTTATGTTTATTTTCTAATGAAAAGATGGTTTTCCATTGCAAAACCTATTAAGTAATTTACATTAAAATGGATTCCATGGAATACATATCATTAGATGCAAAGAAAGCATTCAATAAAAGTTAATATCCATTCATGAAAAAAGAATTCTTAGAAAATAAATGACAAAATAAATATAAAACTCAACAACAAATATCATATTTTGTGAAGTGTGTGTGTGTGTGTGTGTGTGTGAGTGTATGTGATAGCAAAACATCTGGAAACTTTTATAGTATGGTAGAAGGTATGTGTGAACTTATGTATGGTGAAAGTATGGCATTTTTATTTTCTTGGTATTATTTGATCTGAATTTTCTTTCTACAATAAACACAGACTTCATTAACATAATACATACATGGTGCCTTTGTAGTTAAGCTAAGTTTGAAATATTTTGTGAGGTGGATAGAATTTTAACAAATATGCTAATGGACTTCATTGGCAGTGTGTTTAGACTTCATAAATGAAGACTCATTTAGATTGAATACATAGGCTTGGATGAATGTGATGTCTTCTATGTATTTCCTCATTTCTAACTGTGTGCATGCTGACACTTGATTGTCTCAATCATTGTCATTTATTAGGATTCCCACTTTGGCCATCACTGGAGTATAGCTATGTGAACAGTAGGGAACGTAATAAGCATCATTGTTTCCAATTACTAATAAAATTATAATTTTACTAAGGTTTTTCCAGAGGACATATTTAGTCAGGTGTTTAAATAAATAAATTCAAACAGCACTGTAAATTGTTGTTATGTAAATCACCTAACTACAAATGCTATTTTTTCATAAAGTAATTAGGAGGAAATTGTGACATGTCTAATTTGTCATGATTCTTCAGAATATATTTGCTAAAATGTTGCTCTTTGGAAATCACAAAGTGACCTCATACTTAGAATGTTTGAATTATACATTCCTACAATTTTACTACAAATTTACCTTTCTCCTTCAAGATAAGTCTTTTAAAATTCAGCATCCTAAATTTTGTATGCAAGTTTTTTTGCAATTTTTAATTCTTATCTGTGAACAGCTGGTTAATATTTTGAATTTTTGTCTTACAATTATCACTGAAGAACAGGTACTATTAGAGCTCCAGTATGGGGACTATTGTGGTTTTAATTTGCATTTTCTTGATGTTATCTTTTCATATACCTGATAGTCAATTGTATGTCTTCTTTAGAGAAATGCCTATTTAACTCCTTTTCCCATTTTAAATCAGCTTGTTTGCGTGTGTGTGTCTTTTGCTATAGAATTGCAAGAATTTCTTGCTTATTTTGAGTATTAACCCCTTATTATAAGGATATATGGTTTACAGGTAATTTCTCCTACTCTGCAGGTCTTTCCTTTGCTGCAGAAATAATAAATATATTTAAAGAAATTTGTAAAATGCAAAAGGGTATACAAGTGTTTATTGCTTGGTTACTATTACTGTCTGTGCTGTTTATGATTGTTTCAGAATATTGAGGAAGCCTCATTCCAGTTTCTGACAGATAAGGCCCTTGTCATCTAGTCTTTTCATCTTTCTTAGTCTGTTCCTTCAGTCAGTTGTTTTCAGGCTTGAGCCTGCCTCATCCCATGGAGACCTTGTTAAACCATGGACTGGTGAGATGCATTCCCAGAGTTTCTGATTCCATAGTCAGTTGAGACCCAAGACATTTTGTCAGAAGCAGGTGAGGCTGGTATTGCCAGTCTGAAATCCATGCTTTGAGAATCATTGCTTTAAGGGAAAAAAAAAAATCCATTTATCAAAACTACTTGAACCGAGCTCTTGGCTTACCTGTTCCCTGTTTCATTCTCTCATCCCAAAATGCCATTTTTTAACATCCAAGTTCTTATCAAAACCGTTGACCTCAGTGCTGCATGAGCCAAGTGTGTATCTCCCTCGCAGAAAGCGCTGCTCCCAGTCACTCTGGAGTGTCAGATTCAGCGCGTTTGCATATTTGTCTTTATCTTCTTCCTCCACAGCTCTTGAGACCTGCTTTCTGCTTTGGAATTTATGGCAGCACTCTTTCCAACCGTTTCTTGCTAAGATCAAGCCTTTATCATGAGACTGCACTTGACTGCTTTCCAGGTGGGATTCAGTGCTTCTCTGGCCGGCATTTGGGACTCCCTCGTGGGTGCCCCCACCTCCGTCCTTGGATGGCTCCGCAGTGGAGCCTTCTGCTGCAGACCGTACGGAGCTGCTGGAGAGAGTCCCGCGCTCCGCGCATCTGGCACCCTGGTAGGACCTGCTGCGCAAGAGCAGCTTGGCCAGGTTCTGCTGCTCCCCACTGCTTTTTATTCATCCCTCATTGGTTCCCTGCATTACTTTCCACAAAAACCTTTCCGGCTCTGTTTTCTTTCTTCAAGCCTTCAATCCCATCAGGTCTCTCATCTCTAATTTGATTTATCACATGAACGGGTCCTACCCTTTGTGCGGCATTAACAAAAGGGGCCTATGATTTAGAAGGATAAATATAGACATCTATCTAAATTAGATATCCATCTATCAGCAGTTAATGTCTGATGTTTCAAACAAATGTCTGCTGTTCCTCAGCTCTCAGCTCTTCATGCTCCTAAGGAAATTGTTTGCCTCCTCTCTTTACTGCCTTTCCCTTCAACTTACTGCCCTCCCCTGATTAGCCCCCTTCCTAAACTTGGACTTCTTTCCTCTATTGTAAAAGCTGCCGCCATTTTCTCCACTGAAGGCCAATTTCCTTCCTAATATGATGCCCTGAGTAAGATCATCTGTTCAAAGAGTCTGATCGATAACATAAATGGCCTAATTTCCTATTGGACTCTTCCTTTGAATGCGTCAAAGTTTTGTTTCTTCCTACAGAAAATTCCTCATCTTGTCTTCCTTCCCCTTTCTTTCAGAAGCAGCAGCATTCACAGGATCAGTATCTTTTTTTAAGTCGTTTTATTGCATTTTTTCCCATTACAGTTGGTCCCCCCTTATGCCCTCTTCCACCTCTACTCGCCCACTCCCCCCACCCCACAATCGTCACACTGTTGGCCATGCCCATGAGCCCTTTTTCTTCTTTGCACCATCCCCCCATGCTCCCCGCCCCCTGCCCCGCAGAGCTGTCTATGCCAAGGGCAATAAGCCAGCCAGAGAAAGACAAACACCACACGATCTCACTCCTGTGTGGGATCTACTGAACAAACTGAACTAACAAGCAAAATAGAGACAGACTCCTAGACAGAGAGCAGGCTGGCAGCTCTGACATGTCAATACCTTGAATGGCTTCGTGATTCCTTGCTGACTTGTACCTTTCACAGGCAGCCTATCACCAGGCTCATGCAGTGTTTTGGAATCTCTAAATCTTCCTTCCTTTTCCAATATTGCTGTCTAAGTGTTCAGAGGCTTGTGTTAGGTTTTCTGTAATGGTCACCTAACACAAGACACAGTGCATCTTTGTTCAGATGTCCTTTCGTGCCGTTTGTATTATACCATTGCATTTAAAAAATCTGCAATGACTCCTTATTCCTCTCGGTCATCAGGGCCGTCAGCCCTCAGTTGAAGCAGGTATCAGCTGGCCACCCTGGCTAGTGTGCCAAGTGTCCCACCCCCCCCCCCACCCCCGGCCCCATAGCTGCACCCGTGGTCAGGATTATTCCCCCACCATTCCCTGTCGACTGTGTCTCACTTGCAGGTTTTACTCACATCCCTGCCCCCAATTAAACTGCCTCCTCTCCCCCTTTCTTCTTACTTTTCTTCAATGATTAAATGTCTGTGCTTCTGGTAAGATGTGTACTCCTTTCCCCTGAAGCCTTCACTTATTACTGCAGCTACTGCCATTGCTCTGCTACCCAACTCCTATGCGTCTCTTACAGCCTAGCATTTAATTACATACTCAACAGAACCCTTTTTAGGGATTCCACATATGTATATCAATTTTCCAGTGAAATTATAAGTACCATATTCCTGAATTCTGTTCACTGCAAGTTTGCATTGAGTTGGATACTCTATGGCTTGTTCTGTCAGGCGGGGCTCTTCTTTTTGGGCTGTAGAACAGGAGGGGTCTAACATGGATTACCTTGCTATTATTTGAGAAGACAGAAGGTTTACTTCTCTACTCCCCTTAGATTTCATGCATGTGAAAATTTGCATGATTGACTTTTTAAACTACAAGGTACTGGCTAATCATTATTCCTAGTGCTTAGCTTAACACTGTAATATAGATTAGCATTGTTATTATCAGAAACTAAGCCCAAAGAACTGAATAACTTGCCTCAAGGCATAAAAATTTGCACCATAGATTTTGTGGATGATTTTTTTTCCTTCTTCTTTTTACAATAGAGCTGCTGTCTGATTCTTTAGTCTCTGACTTCTGCACCTGGGTCATAGTCAGACCTTAGCAATCATGTCTTAGCACAAACTTCCTTCACTACATTCTAACGAAATAGGTAACATTTTAAATTGTTGCCTCAGAAGACCCTAGACAGAAAATTTTGATTGTTTAGAATAGCAGGTGCTGTTAATAATGTAGTTCATAATTTTATTAAAATAAAAGTACTATAAGCTGAAGATATGTGAAAACAAAACATTAATCAATAGTAGAAGCCATGCCTGTTTAGTAACTTAAAAAAAAATCATTAATGAAGGTGGACTGAAATAAAACTAAATGTAATAATCTACATGAGGCAGTTCAGTTTCTGAGTGCCAAATGACCAGGGAGTATTTTATTATATTTATGTTAAAATGATCAGTGGTCTAAGGATATATTGTCTTTCTCCATGTTATAGATTTAAAAAAAAAAACATAGTAAAGATATTTCTGGAAAGATCTGAAATCCTGCCACTGACCTTCATGGTCACAGGATGTCACTAAGACCATTAACGTGGACATGAACCAAAATGTTCACAAAACGCTTAAATACCACTATTACATTTTATTTCAAGTTAATTTTATTCTGTAAAGTGAAAAATTCAAAATCTCATGAGATGCAATTGATTTATAAAGAGAGAGATAGGAAGAATACTATTTATAGTACAATGAGAGTACAAAATAAAATGATGAAGAAAAAAGGAAAACATCGATTATGACAAATCAAAAATAAACCCTATAGATAGATATAATTCTAGAAGGGCAATCATTCATCTTAATCAATGCAAATACAACATTAGCCAAGCATCCATGCCATCCTGTAGAATGAAGCCAGACATAAATTGTACTTTCTATCAGTTATCTGGGTTCTTGTTTTCTTAAACAGAATTATACCCTTTTCACTCAGTATCTGTTAGAGGTCAAATTGTATCTCCACCTAAAATTCACATATTGAAGTTTTAACACCCAGTACCTCATAAAAAAACTCTTATTTGGAGATAGAGTCTTTACATAGTTTTATAAGGTCACCTGGGGGATCCTAATCCAATATGACTGGGGTCACAATAAAAAGGGACATTTGGACACAGAGATATGCATAGAGGGAAGGACAGAGGCACCCAGGGAGAAGGTGGCCAGTGGAAGCCAAGGAGAGAGTCCTTGAGTAGATCTTTCCCTCAAAGCCCTCAAAGGAACCCTTTGATTCTTATCACAGTCTTACAAAGCTTTATTGAGATAAAGCTTAGACATAAGTGAATTATAAAAGGCAAACTTTAAATGAATTAAAAATCCATACTCTTTTCATGTCCACAATACTTATTTTTCTTTACTATTAGACTTAAAAAGAACATCTACATTTTTTATGAATCATTAACATTATTCTTAATCATACCAGTGTAACACTAAAGAATGTTGAACTGTTTCTAATTTTAATAAAAATGTAAACTATAAACAATAAATCTAAAGCACATTCTCATATACTAAATATAAATACTGTTATCCAGTGAAAGTCTCAAAACATTATACCACATAAAAGATATTTTCTAAATGTTTGCAAAGGTAATTATTTAGATTAATAAAATTTTGATGGGACAATGTGAAAATGGTATAATATTTCTTTTTTATTGATTCTATTGGGGTGATATTGGTTTATAAAATTATCTTGGTTTCAAGGATACAATTACATAATACCTGTGTATTGTATTGTGTCTTCACCACCTCAAGTCAAGTCTCCTTCCATCACCACTTATCACTCCCTTAACCAGAAATCAAGTGCACATGACGAAATGGTTAGTTGGTAGTTGTTAATATAATCATGTGTTTTATTTTCTGAGCATGTCAGATACATGCCTTGTAGTGGGGAAAAATAAAATGATGAACATGACAGACTTGTATACTGTCATAAGGTATAGAAATCCACTATTATTATTTCTAATATGACAGGTTAAAAACCTTCCATACCAACAAGTAGTAACAATGATGAATAAATATTCTTGTACTTTGTGGCTTCCCTTAAAAAAAAGAAACTTGCTCCCAATTACTAGGATTACACACACTAAGAAAAGATTAATGTGGTAATGCAGAAAATGCCAACAGTTCTGCCTTTGCGTCTCCACTGCTGACTATTCCACCTGTTACTCATGCTGCTGCCAACTGGCTAAGTTGATGCCAATACCCAACCCACCTCTGAGACTTTTCCTGCAATCGTCACACATTCGAAGGCATCTGTGAGCTCTTTCTCTTAACATTTGGGTTAAAAAGTGGAATTAACAATGGCTTGAGCACATAAATTAATGAGCTCATATACATATACATTTTTCCATTTATTCAAAATTTTCAATAACACTTAAAAATCCTACATGGGAAATTAATAATTTTGCTCATAAATTTTCAAAATACTTTTGCTGACAACAGAACGCCTCTGCTTTTTTTCACCTGCAGGGTTGTCTTCTGTTTTAATAGACTGATTTGATATTATTGACTTTGAACAAGTTTGTCTTTTCTATTAATAACTGTAATAGGTAGATTTATATTGACAGCTTTTCATTTTGCTATTTTAAATAAAGGTAAAATAGAAACCATCTCCTTAAAGCTTTCTCCAGTTCCACAATATATTTCAGAATATAGGTTATAAAATAAAACAATACATATTCCAACATAGTATATTCAACAATCTATTTTATTTTTTTTAAGCTGCCAATTTTAGGATCTGAAGAGTTCTTTGATTTCCCTGGGCAGCAAAGAGTAAAGTCCTCAAATATCTACAAGAAGCAAAGTCTTACATGGGTCTTGAATGCCTTTGGTGATGGCTTTTATTTCACAAGAGTCAAAAGAAAGCCTGATATTTGGGGATCTTGAATTCAGCACAAAATATCAAAGGAAGATTTTTTTCTGATACATATAAAAAGCAGACAGAGATTTGAGCAGTGGACTAGGTTGAATGGCTGGCTACTGTTCAAATGTCATGGCCATTCTTTTTCAGAGCACTAGAGCGGTAACACGGCCAGAGAATCATTCAAACAAATGATGAGAGGCCAGCAAAAACAAAAGCAAACCAGACACTATATTTATCAATATGAAAGTTAGAAGGTATCTTTTCTAGGTAGAGATGCATTGAGATACCTAAATGCTTACCATTGTATTACAGTTGCCTGCAGTACTCAGGAGAGTACCATGTTGTATAGGCAAGTAGCACAGGAGCAACAGGCTTTATTATATGACCTAGATGTCTAACAGGCTGTACCATCTATGCACTCCGTAATGTCCTCACAGTGATGACATTTGCATAATGACACATTTCTCAGAACTACTCCCATTGTTAAGTGGCACATGACTATATTTAGCCCACTGTCCCTCAGCACTTACCGTCAATTATAATTACTTTTTACCTAGACACTGTCCCAACATCCCGCAAAAAAAAAAAGAAAAAAAAAGAAAAAAAAATACAAAACAACAAAACTAAGCTGGCCAAGAGAACTAATGAAGAAAAACAAAGAAGATACTATGGAGAAACAGAATAATATATTTGTTGGGAAAACATAGTCGTTCTAAATGAAGCTTTTTGTTCTTTGCTTCCTTTAGTTTATTAACCACGTGTTACTATCATTTGTGGCCCTCAGCTTCCTTAGCTGTAAAATAAGAGTGCTGGACAAAGTAATCTTTAAGATTGTTTTTGACATTACATTTTTATGAATTTTTGTAAAGAATCGTTGTAGAAATATATTTCCAACATCTGAAATAACGAGAATGGCATTAAACAAATTAATTTGTAAGTCAGGTAGTTACTATTCATGAGTATTTCCAGAAGCTTAGTTCTCTATCATGTCAGGTATAAACCTGTGACTATGAATAGTGGCAAAATCAAACAAACAAAAATTTTACACCATAACTGTTTAATAGCAGCATTTTAATTTATTATTTCCTGAAAATGTCCATTTTGTTCTACAATTATCTTTGGAATTTGTTGCATTTTAACGACACAGTTTATATATTCATAAAGCTTTTTATTTCATGAGGAGTGCTTACACTTATTTTTTAAATGTTTGGAACAATGAGAGACCATCTTGATATCTAAAACAAACAAGGGTAATCATATTGAAAATAAACTCTATAATATTAATTTCAGCTAGGTATATTTTCATTTGCAAAAGTAAACTAAATAAGCTAATCAAGGGTCACTGGTGAATATACTTAAATTCTTCTTAAATTTTTATGATTTTAAAGAATTCTACATATTTTCTAATAATATATTTTATATTTGAATACACATCACACATTTTAATTCTAAAATATTATATTTTGTTGATTATGTAATGATTAAAGACAATAGACAAATAATATAGAAATTTCAGTCAGCCTTTATACTTTGAATTAAATAAATGTATTTATTTTTAATTTAAATTTTATTTTATTGTTCATGCTATTACAGTTGTCCCAATTTTCCACCTTTGCTTTCCTCCACCCAGCCCTTTCCAGTACTCAGAAAATCCCCACACCATTGCCCATGTCCATGGGTCATGCACATATATTCTTTGGCTACTATATTTCCTATACTTTACTTTACATTGCCATGACTGATCTGTAACAACTGATTTGCACTTTTAAATCTCATCACGTTTAATGTCCATATTCCCCAACCTTTGTTCAATCTGGCAACCATCAAAATATTCTCTATATCTATTATTCTATTTCTGATCTGCTTGTTCAGTTATTTTTTTTTTTAGATTCAATTGTTGATAGATATGTATTTATTGCCATTTTATTATTTAAATTTTTTATCTTCATCTTAAAGAAGACCTTATAACATTTCATTTAATACTGGTTTGGTGGCGATGAACTCCTTTAGCTTCCTCTTGTCTGGGAAGCTCTTTATTTGTCCTTTGATTCTAAGTGATAGCTTTGCTTGGTAGAGTAATCTTGGTTGTAGGTTCTTGCTTTTCATCACTTTGAATATTTCTTGCCTGTCTGGCCTGAAATGTTTCTTTTAGGAAATCAGCTGACAGTGTTATGGGAGCTCCCTTCTGAGTAACTTAACTGCTTTTCTTTTGCTGCTTTTAAGACTCTCTGTTTGTCTTTAATCTTTGGCATCTTAATTATGATGTGTCTTGGTGTGGGCCTCTTTGGGTTTATCTTGTTCAGGACTCTGTGTTTCCTGGATTTGTATGTCCATTTCCTTTACCAAGTTAGAGAAGTTTTCTGTTATTATTATTTCAAATAAGTTTTCAATTTCTTGCTCTTTCTCTTCTCCTTTTGGCACCACCATGATGCAAATGCTGGTACACTTGAAGTTGTCCCAGAGGCTCCTTACAGCAGCTTCATCTTTTTGCAATCTTTTCCCTTCTTGCTCTTCTGCTTCTGTGTTTTTTGCTTCCTTATATTTCAAATTGCTGATATGATCCTCAGCTTCATCCATTCTACTATTGATTCCTTGTAAACTGTTCTTTATTCAATTAGTGTGTCCTTCATTTCTGACTGGGTAATCTTTATGCTGTTGAGGTCCTAACTAAGTTCATTGGGCATCCTTATAACCAGTGTTTTAAACTCTGGATCTAGTAGATTGCTTGTCTTCATTTTGTTTAGTTCTTTTTCTAGAGCTTTGTTCTGTTCTGTCACTTGGTCCATCTTCCTTTCCCTCCTCATTTTTTCTCCCAGGCATGTCAGAGTTGTCTAGTGTAGTAGATACCCTGTAGGGTCCAGTGGTACAGCCTCCACTATCACCCAAGCTGTGCCCACTGTGTGGGCTGTGTATAATCTCCTCTTGGAGTTCAGCCATGATTGTTGTCAGCATGCCCAAGGTCAGCCACTGCCTCTATTCTGTCTGAGGCCACTAGGTATAAGCTACAGAGCAATCTGCAGATGGCTGCTACTTGTACTGGGCTTGGAGGTGCCCAGGAGAGGCCAAGCTGTGAGCTAAGGCCAGCTGCTGCTAGTGCTGAGCCTGGGGTCACTTAGTGAGAGATATGGGGTTTTCTGAGGCAGATGCTGTTTTTTTGAGAATTTAGGAAAATCTGAAGCATGAGGCGAGACAAGCCATTTGTATCAAAAAACCACTGGAATCAGCTTGGGTGCACCCCAAATTTGGGTGGAGTAGAGCTTTGGCAAATCACAAAGGTGGAACAAACAATGTGAGCAAGGTTGACGGTGTGTCAGATATGGCAGCCATCTGCCTGCTCTGTGACTCTGTGTGGGCAGGGTTCAGAAAAGGAACAATGGCCTCTGCCAGCATTTCTGTCTGAAAGAAAGCTGCACCCCCAGCTGTCAACCTACTACTGGACTATTAAGTTCCTCTCCATATCTTTGGTACTTTTCAAGCTGATTTCCCCATGCTGGAGTCAGAAGGAGTGTGTTCAAGTATGTCTATGCATGGGCCATTTAAAAGGAAATGACTGGAACTCCAGAAGTCTCTGTCTTTTACAGCCTCATTCCCTGCTGCTTTTGACAGTCATAAATGATGGGGACTTATCTTCCTGGCACTGGACCCTTGGGCTGGGGATCTCGTGTGGGGCTGGGAACCCTTGCTCCTGAGATATCCCTCCTGAATTTTATCTGCCACGGGTGCGTGTAGGACCTGCCTGTTCCATTCTCCACCCCTCCTACCAGTCTCAGTGTGATTTCTTCTTTAATCCTGTAGTTGTAGGACTTTCATTCAGCTCAATTTCTGGCGGTTCTGAATGATAGTTTTTCTGTAGTTTGGTTGTAATTTTAATGTGGTTGTGCAAGGAGGCAAGCTGTGTTTACTTATGCCACCATCTTGACCAGAAGTCAAATTAAATAAACTTAATTTAAAATAAATTATATGAGCAATTAAAATGATAATTTATTTAAAAGTTTCTTTACCACATGTATGGGGCTTAATAAAAGAAGGACTTGTCTGACTACCTTTTCAGCCTATGAAACTAGGACAAATAATAAATGTGTTTAACAAAATAAAGTCAATATATATATTTTATATGTTTTTGTGATGTAATGTATTCATTTGTCTAAAGAAACACTGTACAATAGAAATATAAGACCTATATACATATGTAATTAAAAACTATCTAATAGACACATTAAAAAATAAACCCAAATAGCTGAAACTAATTTTAATACTCATTGCATTTAACACAATATATCCCAAAATTTGTCATTTCAAAATAATTAATAGAAATAATATTAAGACTTTTTAAATTATGGGTTTTTTTTGTACTAAGTGTACAAAATCTGGTGCACATTTTACACTTATAGCAGTTCTCAATTTGGCAACCAAATTTCTACCAAAAACATTTGATATGTAGTTAGATTTTATGAGTTTTGCAGTTGAAAGTAGATTCACATATCCAATTTGTTCTAAACCTACTTAAAAAGTTTTCTAGGAATAATGCAGGACTTCCAGCTAAGATGGAGAGCTAGACAGACATGCTACATCTCCCTCCATAACTAAGAAGGAATACAACTACCTCTAAACTAGGGAGAACTAGAAGTTCCAGAACATTAAGCTGCTTGGAAGTCCAACAAACAAAGATGTAAAGAAGAAATACTCATCCAGACTGGTAGGAGGGGCGGAGACAGGGTATAGAGGACACAGTGTGGTGGTGGCAGCAGTGTTGGAAGCAAAAGGCTGGTGGAAAGTGCAGTCACACATTTTAAAAAGTCAGAAAGGAGACCTGGGGAGCACTCCCAGCACCAGACCAGAAAACTCAGCTCATGGTCCTAGCACGGGGAAAATTAAGTCTCATTGCTTCTGACTGTGCAAACCAGTGGGGGTTGGGACAGAGGCAGAAACTGCCCATCTCTCAGCAGACACCACTTATTTAAAGGGCCTCATGGTCCTAGAATGTCTGCAGACCCACCCTCTCTGGGAACAATGGACAGGGCAATAGCTAGAGGGACACCAGTCCCATATGGAAGTGGGAGAAGTGCTTGGAAAAGGAGCGAGTGCTGAGCAAACGGCATTGTTCCCCCTCAGACCCCTCCCCCACATACATCACCACAACGTGGTGAAATGGGTCATCCTGTACTGATGAATACTGAAGGTTTCACCCCGTACTGTAACAGGAGTGATAGCTCTACCTAAGACTCAGAGGTAAACAAACACATGAGCCTGTCAAGAAGAGGAGACAGAAAAGTATGGCCCAAAAGAGGGAACGGATCAAGGTTCCAGTGGGAGAACTAAGTGACCAGGAAATAGCCAACCTAACAGATGAAGAGTTCAAAACACTGGTGATAAAGATGCTCACAGATTGACAGATATGTCTGAGTATGGCAAATGAATAAGGGAAGAAGTGAAAGCTATGCTAAATGAAACAAAGGAAAATCCACACTAAACCAATGGTGAAGGGAAGGAATCTGGGGTTCAAATCAATGATTTTGAACATAAGGAAGAAAAAAACAGTCAGCCAGTACAGAATAAGGAAACTAGAATTGAGGAAAACGAGGAGAGGCTTAGGAACCTCTGGGACAACTTTAAATGTGCCAACATCTGAACAATAAGGATGCCAGAAGGAGAAGAAGCAGACCAAAAAATTGAAAACTTATGTGAGAAAATAATGAAGGAAAACTCTTCAAATTTGGTGAAGGAAATAGACGTATAAGTCCAGGAAGCACAGAGTACCAACAAGCTGGCCCCAAAGAGGACCACACCAAGACACATCATAATTAAAATGCCAAAGGTTCAAGATAAAGAGAGAATCTTAAAAGCAGCAAGACAAAAGCAGAGAGTTACCTATAAAGAGGTGCCTATAAGACTATCAGCTGATTTCTCAAGAGGAACTTTGCAGGCAAGAAGGGAGTGGCAAGCAGTATTCGAGGTAATGAAAAGCAAGGACTTACAACCAAGATTACTCTATCCAGCAAAACTATCATTTAGAATGGAAAGGCAGATACAGTGCCTCCCAGACAAGGTAAAGCTAAAAGAGTTTATCATCACCAAGCCATGATTATATGAAATGTTAAAGGGCCTTATTTAAGAAAAAGAAGATTGAAACTATGAACACTAAAATGACAACAAACTCACAACTATCAACAAGTGAATCTAAAAAATAAAAACAAAATCCAACTAAGCAAACCAGAATAGGAACAGAATCATAGGTATGGGGATCATTCGGAGGGTTATCAGTTGGGAGGAGGAAGGCAGAGAAATGGGGAAATGGTGCAGGGATTAAGAAGCATAACTGTTTGGTACAAAATAGACAAGGAGAAGTTAAGAATAATATAGAAAAGGGTTAAGCCAAAGAACTTATATGCATGACCCATGAACATGAACTAAGGGACGTGAGGTTCCTGGAGGGAATGGGGGGTTTTGGGAAGAAGGGAGAAAAGGAAAGAAAAAATTGGGACTACTGTAACAACATAATCAATAAAATATCTTTAAAAAGTTTTTTAATAACTAAACTGAGTATCCTGAAAACATTTTCTTTTAATATTTCTATCCATGTTGAGCAAGCTGGTTCATCTCTTTAGAAGAAATGACTAGACATTGGAATTTTGAAGCAAAAGCATATCAGTTTCAAAACTATACCTAAATTTGTTAAATTTATTAATCCTTATGGCAATTAATTCATTTCCATATTAATTATATCAAATTCAAAGTGCTATTGCATAACAAAAAGGAAGGTCTAGATTTATCAATATCAACAAAGCATTCTCAAGATTTTTCTGCATATTGATTCATGTTAGAAAAATGTAAAATTATTTTTTGTATTATGAAAAGTTTTAATTTTAATATAAGTTCTTGTATCAATATAGTTTGGCTACAGATAAGCTTTTTCTTTTTTTGAAGCTTCAAATTTAACTCATTTATTTGAATTGTAAAATAATAATTTCTTTTACTATCTCTTCAAATGGTTTTGTTTTTTGTGCATAAAAATCCAAAAGGTTTTATGGTCATCCAAAATTACAAGCTCAGATCTTGTTAAAAAATTATTAGAAAGTTTTCTAACAATTTATTCTTATTTTAGATGACCAGTTTTGTCAATTTGTTTTGACTCTTGAGAGTAAACTTATCAATTTCATTCTACAAATGCTGAAAATGTCTCTTAACATTTAGTACTTTACTACCATTAAAGACAGTCTTACATAACCACCAAAAGCTTTTTCCACGTGCTCTATTGCAGGTGACTGCAGTAGGCCTGCATCATGACATTTCTATCCTACACGATTTTTCTTTGCTGTTCCAGTTGTAGCATGCGCTTCTGCATCTTGAGTGGTTTCTGCACCAATAGTGTGCCTTTGTTTAAAATTTAAGAATGCATATACTTTTTTAAATTAGAAAACTATTAGTTAAACTAGTAATGAATGCTCCACCTAATTACCCATTCTGATTAGATAGGTATCACTGTAAGGCATGTTGACTGTAAGAAATATTTAAACAAACACATTACAATGTTATAGTACAATGCTGGTGACAGAATATTTCAACTGAATCAATTTGTTGATACTGACTAGACTGTTTATAGGGCATACCAGAAATGATGCATATGCTCCACCCAGCACACCATAATAAATAATATTAATAAATAATGATGCAATGTTTAAATTAAAATAGTATTCTATAAAACATTACTATTGTGTTTACCAGGATAATAATTAACAATGCCTTAGTTTCTAAATTTAAATAGAAGTACAATTAAATTAAAAATCAGTTACTCAGGTGCACTAGCCACATTTTATCTGCTCAATACCTACTTGCTATTAGTGGCTACTGTGTTAGACAATGCAGGTCTAAAAGTGGTGATACTACACATATATTATATGTATAATTTTGAAAAGTGTTATGGTGATTCTCATGTTACAACTCTATCCCATAGGTGATGCTATTAGGAGGTGGGAACTTTCAGAGGTAGTTAGGATTAGATGAACTTCCTTGTTCTCTCTGTTCTGGGCCATGTGAGGATACATGGAACCGTGGGAAGTTTCCAATTTGGAAGAGGTAGTCTACACTCCAACCATGCTGGCTCCGTCATCTCAGACTTCTAGCCTTCAAAATTGTGAAAAAGAAATTTTTGTTGTTTAAAAACCACCTAGTTGATGGTATTTTGTTAGAGTAGGCCAAACTAAACATGTAGGTGTGTGTATGTATGTATGTGTACGTGTGTAAGTAGACACACGAACATATATAATTTCATGAATAAAACAATTAAAATCTACTTACTACTGCTATAGATTCATGCATTGTAAGACAGCAGATAATACTAACTTTACAAGCATATAACAATATTTATTTTTCATTAGATAATTTTAACACTATACTATAGATACTGTATGTAAGAGGAAAAATAAAATAATATCTCATTAGAAAAAATAGCTTGCTTATATAATCCAAAAACCATGTTGAAAGTACAGAATATGTTCTATTTGAGAAAGACGTTTATCACTAATCTTCTGTATGTTGAGTGTTAAGCATGCCTGGCCCTAGAAAAAATACAATAAATAGTAAATATTGACTGGATGATGTGTCAAGAAACGTTATGGGTGGAACTGAGGGCTAGTTGTGGTATTTAAAGAACTCTGAAAACTCAATATTGTATCTACATTTGTTGAAAGATTTCTTCGAATTTTATGGTTGTGTTTGTGACAAAGAGACGGTTGACTTAATGATAGAAAACTCTGTTCAATGAAGGTTAATGGATATTATTAGTAAACAAAAAATGTTAAAATTTTTTTCTGTTTTAGAAAGAAGACAAAAAGGACAGTCTAATCTTTTGCAGTTATATGTCCGCAGAAGTTAAACACAGCATTCAAACCAGTTGTGGCAACTTCAGCTGAAAAATTTTAAAATTGGATTGGCATTTGCCTCTTGTGTTACTACGAAACTTATTAATGATATGCTTTTATTCAAAATAGGAATACTAAAACGAAAAGCCTAGTGGTGCCGATGAGATGCTCTATTAAGGATACATTAACAGTCTAGAACTCAATCCAACTGAATGTTGAAGAAAATGACTCAGGCTATGACTAAATGACAGCTAACACTCATCCAGATTTTAGCAAGTATCTGGGTGTTTGGCATCATGTGGAAGTTCCAGATGGTTGACTAGAATTCTCACTTTTCATTTGGAGTTTTTTCCCTGGTTTCATTCAGTTTTAATGTTCATTCATGGAGACACATAATTTTCAGGGATATTCTTATCTTCTATTAACAGAACATGAATCATATTTGAGCATGCCATCTTTCAACAGATTAAAATAACATTAAATTACAATTAAATTACATAGTATGGTGTTTTATATCTACTGTTAAACTTAACCTTGTGCCTTATAATGATTTCAAAATACCAATTGACTCCATTCCAGAGTAATATTCAGAGTCTGAAAGACAGTGGTTACTGAAAAGGGGTTTGATGAATATATAAACAAAAAGAATTCAAGATAGTTCCAAAGAAAAACAGAACAGGTAAAGTCTAGAGACCCCAAGTGAAAAGATATAGAAAATACTTACAAAAATATAGAAAATCAGTAAGATATATGAAGGAAATCCAAGTAGTTAAACTACAAAGTAATGTGCAAGGATGTTATTTAGTCTGATTTACATGATTTGTCTGTATGGCTATACTAATTATCAACTTTGAATGCTTTGTCTTGTGAGGCAGCAGACATGCCATGAAATACAACAACCTGAGTGTATTTCATTTTACCTTCTGGACTGCTGGCTGACTGCAACAGGATTGGGTTTTTTTTTTTTTTTTTTTTTTTAAACACATGACATAAAATGTTAACAGTTTATAAATATTGATTTCATGGGAATAGGAGTGATTGAAAGGCAGCTCCCTTTGATGTCAAAAGCTGTTAAACTGGGGATGTGTTAATAAGTAAGCTCCAATGCTATCAAAACGTAGAGAGTTTGTAGAAATGCTAATATAGCTTATTGAATGGGCACTGGGATCAGGAAACTAGGTTCTGGGCAAACCATTACATATTTCTAGGCATCAGTTTCCCTGTCATCTCTAACACATACTTAGGAGGTATGAATATACAACTCATGCCAATCAAGTGTGTGTGCAAGTTCTTTAAACAAACCCAGGATTTAAGCATAAGACGTCTGTCATTACGGAAGATTATATAACCTTCGGAACTGGAGAGTTCACCGAATTTCTCTCTAGGCTAATACAGTGATGACAAGTATAGGAACTTTGCGATCCCCTGGTCTCTCCCACCTCTATGCAAATTACATGCTCTCTGCAAGCCTCAGCAGCTGTCCTGCAGAATGGCAGCTGGTGGGGAGCTGCTGATCGGTAGTTCTGGCCAGCCACAGGCAGACTCGCAGAATTAGTCATGGTAATTGCCTCTTACTGGATGCTTCACTGCCCATCTCACAATTTTGTGTTTTGTTAATGATTCATTGACACCTCTCGTTAGCTCCTGTGCTTTGGTATTGCCTTATTGACAGCCAAGAAGGCCACATTTCAATTATATTGGCTGTTAACTCAGCACATATGTTTTTGGCATGGTCACCTGAGGAAAGGAAAAAGTACAACTTGTAAGGCAGTTAAATCAACACTAGAAAGAAGCAGCGCATGACTCTTTTTGTGATGACCATTGAAAGCACTGCTTTCCTTGTCAGCAGGTTGTGTCGCAAATGCAGGCTGCTTATTTAAAGACATTTAATCAAGATTTCTAACCAAGATGGAGGCCTAGACAACATGCTGAGTCTCCTTCCACAACTAAGAAGGAACACAACTACCTCAAAACTAGAGACAACCAGAAGTTCCAGAAAACAGAGCTGCACGGAAGTCCAACAAACAAAGATATAAAGAAGAAATACTCACCCAGACAGGTAGGAGAGGTGGAGCCTGGGCAGAGAGGACGTGATGTGGTGGCAGCAGTGGCAACAACTGCGGCAGCAGCAGCAGGCTAGTGGAAAGCACAGTCACACATTTTAAAAAGTCGGGAGGGACACCTGGGGAGCACTCCCAGCTCCTGAGGAGACTGAGTAGCTCATGGGCCCAGCACCAGGGAAAATCAAGCCTCATTGCTTCTGACTGTGCAAATCAGTGGGGGTTGGGGCAGAGGAAGAAAATGCCAGTCTCTCAGCAGAGTCCGCTTGTTTAAAGGGCCCCCCACAGTCCTAGAACAGCTGAAGACTCACCCACTCTGAGAATGACAGCCAGTAAAACAGCTAGAGAGGTGCCAGTCCCATATGGAAGCGGGAGAAGTGCCTGGAAAAGGGGCGAGTGTTGAGCAAGTGGCAGTGTTCCCTCTCAGACCCCTCCCCCACATGCAGTGCCACAACGTGGTAAAACAGGTTGCCTTATACTGACAAACACCTAAGTCTCTGCCCCTTACAATGTAACAGGTGTGACAGCTTTATCTAAGACACAGAGGCAAACAAACACAGGAGCCTGTCAAGAAGAGGAAACAGAGAAGTATGGCCCAAAAGGGGGAACAGATTAGGCTTCCAGTGGGAGAACTAAGCATCGAGGAGATAGCCAACCTAACAGATGCAGTATTCAACATACTGGTGAGAAAGATGCTCACAGGCTTGACAGATATGCTTAAGTACAGCAAACGCATAAGGGAAGGCTATGCTAAGTGAAATGGAAGAAAATACACACAAAACCTATGGTGAAGGGAAGGAAACCAGGGTTCAAATCAATGATTTGTAACGTAAGGGAGAAAAAACACTGTCAGCCAGTACAGAATGAGGAAACAAGACTTGAAAAAAGTGAGAAGAGGCTTAGGAACCTCTGGGACCCCTTTAAACGTGCCAACACCTGAACCACAGGGGAGCCAGAAGGAGAAGAGAAAGAGCAAGAAATTGAAAGCTTATGTGAGAAAATAATGAAGGAAAACTCTTCAAATTTGGTGAAGGAAATAGACATACAAGTCCAGGAAGCACAGAGAGTCTCAAACAAGCTAGACCCAAAAAGGACCACACCAAGACACACCATAATTAAAATGCTAAAGTTTCAAGATAAAGAGAGAATCTTAAACGCAGCAAGAGAAAAGCAGAGAGTTACCTACAAGGGGGTGCCTATAAGACTGTCAGCTAATTTCTCAAAAGAAACTCTGCAGGCAAGAAGGGACTGGGAAGAAGTATTCAAGGTGATGAAAAGCAAGGACTTATAACGAAGATTACTCTATCCAGCAAAACTATCATTTAGAATGGAAGGGCAGATAAAGTGTTTCCCAGACAAGGTAAAACAGAAGGAGTTCATCCTCACCAAGCCATTATTATATTAAATGTCTAAAGAATTTACTTAAGAAAAAGATCAAAATTATGAACATTAAAATGACAACAGACTTGCAACTATCAACAACTAGTGTTTGCTAGCAGCAAGAAGAAAAATTTATAGTGTAATACAAATGATAAATATTAACTAAGATCACTTTTTTAAATTATTAGGTTTGAGTATAATAGTCAAGTAAATGACATGTTCAAATTAGCTAATCTTTATTAATAGTGGTTAATAAAAAAATTACTCTGATGTGACTCTTCATTAAAAAAAAATGTTGAACTGTCACAGTAACACCCAGCAAATCACATTAGCCTTCATCCATCGCCTCTCACATGCTTCTAGCTTGCAGACCTGGAATCCAACTGGCGACCTTTCACTTTGCAGAATGACGCCCAACAAAACGTGCTACACTGGTCAGGGCTTAAGGCCCCCTTTCTTATAGACAACATTTTGTGGTTCCCTGATTCTTCACAGGAAGAGCTAGTTATAATCCTCTCATATGTGTTCCATGGTACATTGTCATCATTTTGTGCTCTTATTTATTTTAGTTTCTATCTTTTATTTTTCACTGAGCACATACACAAAAAATCCCAGATTATCTTCTGGAGGGTGGGCCCCTAGTCGCACAGGTGTATCCTGTACTATGGAAAGAGTACTTTGAAGGTTACTGAAGTTTAAACATATCAGAATAATACACAATTTTTTATAAATAAATTCGGTCTTTTTGTATGTGTGTGTCACCCCTGATATTTAGAGGCAACAAAAAGAAAGCAAATTGGAGACTGAGAAGTCCCTCTCCTCCCAACATTTATGAGCCTCTCTGATTTTATTTATTTTATCTTATTATTTATTTAGCTTTTCAATGAAACACACTTGACAAGTTCGTGTGTTTTCCTCTCCAGGGGCCATGCTAATCTCTGTATCATTCCAGTTTTAGTACATGTTCTGCCATGCGAGCACAGATGCTCTTATTTTAGAGAGGTTTCAGGGGAGTGGGGTGGCTCCTATGTAATGGGCTGAAGTGTCAATGATGTCAGGGCCTAGGGACGTATAGTAAAGAGTTATTTTCTGAAAAACTGTTGCTGTAAATAGAATGGAACTGGGGTGATAGCTGGGGATTTAGGGTGTTTTACGGGAGTCATGATACCGTTGAGTAAGGAATTCTTCTCTTGACTACAATGTTGCATTTTTCCGTTCTGTGTTCCTATCTGTTCCCTTTTAATCTAATTTGCTAGTCTAGTTTCCTAAAGAGACAGATTAGTTTCATTCTCAGTCTTTTTTTTTTTCTCTACTAGCTCTTCTTTGAGAGATTTTCCACAACCGTGGTTTTCGTCAATATCAACTTCAATGGAAAGAATCTTTATCTCAAATTTTAGTTCTTGATCCTAGACCACTTCTATTTTATAGCAAGAGCATCTCTTCTTGGAAAATATTTTGGCAGGACTCATTTAACATTTATAAAATGGAATGGCCATTTCCCTTTATGATACTCGACTCATTGCCTCTGTCATATTCTTGGTGTTGGAATGATGACTATCTATCCACTCACGTCAAGTCACTTGGTTCTATGTGTGCTTTGCCATGTCTTTCTATCGGTTCCATTCTTTCTCTTTTTAAATTTTTATTTATTTATTTGTTTGTTTGTTTATTTATTTATTTTTAGAGAGAGGGGAAGGAGAAAGGGAGAGAAACATCACTGTGAGGTTGCCTCTCACTCACACCCCCAACTGGGGACCTGACATGCAACCTAGTCATGTGCCCTGCCTGGGAATCGAACCAGCAACATTTGGCTCACAGGCTGATGCTCAATCCACTGAGCCACACTAGCCAAGGTTCCATTCTTTCTCTTTTTATTGTCACTATCCTAGTTAGTTTCTTATCATCCTGTTCAGATAATGCACTTACCTCTTTGACAGCAATATCAAAAAATAATCTCAAATATTTGGTAGTCTTGAATGCATTATTTTGGTTACACTTCTTCCTTACTGAACACCCTTGAATGGTAGACTATCTATACTACTCTACATGTTAAGATTGGCCTTTTGTGATGTGAATTAGATCCAATTATGCAAAAGAGTTTGATGAGTTACCCTTTTAGGAAACAATCATGGTCTTCAGGCAGAGAATTAGGTCTTGGGGTTAAAACCACTCAGAGGTTACACAAGCATCTACTTAAAAGAAAAAAAAAATGCCTTAGTTAATAGGATCATTTACCTGTGGTCACATTACCAGATACAAATGATTTCTCTTCAACTGGTAACCAGACATAGCCTCTTTGGTTTGTTCACCAATAATTGCCAGACTAACCTGTTAATTAAAAAAAAAAAAAAAAATTAAGGTATGTAGCTGTGAGTATCTTAGTCTGGCTCTTCACCCTTCACCATTTGAAGTTCCTACTTATGATCCTTAATCCACTGTGCTCTGAATTTAGCTTTCAGAATATCTGCCCAAACAAGCCCATATCTAGTTCCAGCCACTTACTGTCCATGTATACTATTTTCTTCCAACTTCAACTGCAACACTGACTCTTCTAGGATCTGCAGTCAGCCTGGAGGCCTTTGGAGTTGCCGTGTGAAATTGTCTCTAGGTCTCCAGTCTGCTGGTCTACCCTACAGGTTTTTGATTTGCAATCCTCCTTAGTGATGTGAACTAATTTATATTTATATATACATATATATATATATATACATATTCATGTCTCCATCTTTTCGGTATTTTTTCTCTGGAGAATTCTGACTAATACACTGAAGAAGAGATGTTGCTTCCTACCAGGTAACATGATGTACAGGTTAAGGTATGTACAGAGGACCCATCCTAATTTGTTCTAGGACAATGGTCACAAGACCAAGTATGGAAGTCAGTTTGTGTGTGTGTGTGTTAACATTGGCAGCACTTATTTTTTGGCCTAGACTTTTCTAATCCATCTTGCACATTGCCGCCAAAGGCTCTTTCTAAAAGCACGAGCGTGATGAGGTTATTAACTTCTTTAGTAAAATTATTTAATGACACTACATGACCTTCTGAAAAAGTGAAGCTCAGAATGATCAGCGTGGCCACTCCTGCTGCGCCCTCTTCTCATACCCCATGGTCTGGCTGAGATGAACTGCCCGTGGTGTTCCACAAACACTGCTCCCGTCTTCTCCTGTAGACCTTTTTATCTTTAAGCTGTTGATTTTGCCTGGAATACTCTCCCTAATTTTTCTATCTGGTTAGCTTCTACTAATCTCTCCATCCACACTTCATGTACTCCAAATACTAGCCTTTCCATTTATATACAGTAAGATGCAATAGATAAAATATAATACTCATTAGGCTAGCAATTTCCAAAACTACGTAAACCTGAGATGGGTCTACTTTAAAAAGGTATGTATATCTGACACATATATATAGTCATGTGTCCCATAAATGATATTTTGGTCAATGAGGGACCAAATATACAAAACAGTCTTATAAGAGTATAATGCAGCTGAAAAATCCCTATTGCCTAGTGACGTCAAAGCCATCTTAACGAAATGCATTCTGTGTCTGTGGTGATGCTGGTGTAAACAAGCCTACTGCCCTGTGGTCGGATAGAAAGTACAGCACATACAATTAAGTATGTAAAACTTGATAATGATAATAAATGACTATGTTACTGGTGAAAAAAAATGAACAAACAAATACTAGCCTTTCCTACTTGTTTTGGCAGACTTTGACTATATCTGCCCTCCTAGAGCTGTTTTAGGCAACCAGGGTTGATGACATCTTGAGTTCTCACTGCGTCCAGACTTTTCATATTCAAGACTCCACCGTGTACTAGCAAGAATAGTCAATAGTCATTAATCCTGGCCTCAGGACTCAGCATGGACACCAGTCCAGCCAAGGTGATTTATAAAAAACATTTTATGCTTGTTTAGCCATTTGGAAACTATATATATACCACGGAATCAGGTAATACTTTTAACAGAGGCAGTCTGTGTGTGGGAAACATTTAAGGATAAAGATGGTGATATAACAAAGGAAAATATTTTCAACCTGAACAAGGAGAATTTGATCATGTTAAAAGAGAACTGTTTGATATATCATTGGAGCTCAGGGTGACTTGCAAGTATCATCAAAGGAGATCTATTTACCTCCTTATCCCCTCATTGCAACAAAACCCATAACTTGGAGAACCTTAATTTTTTCTCTTTCCTCTTCCTCCTCCACTTCCCATTTATTTTCACCTTCTAATATTCAGAAAGCACTTGGATAATGTGTCTGAATAGAGAAATGTTTTAAGATAATCACTACCCATGTACCAGTAACTTATACTCAAAGACGGGAGGGAGCTATAAAGTGCTTTTATAATACAATAGTGTTGTTAAAGGCAAGGGTTGACACCATTGTTTAATATTGACATGGCACATCCTGAAATAAATAACAATTCAATATGAAAAAGAAATAAAACATAAAATAAAATAAAATAGAAATGATGTTCTTAATAATCCTTTGTGTTTTTCAAAGAACAGACATTTGATGGTTTGATTATTTTGTGGCATGAAAATTTGGATCAACTTATAATGTGAAATTATTTAAAACACCTAATGACAGCAGCAGATCAAATCATAGTTGTCAAGTCACATGGGAGGAAAATGACAGATGCCATCTATTCTTTTGTGCTTATCGGTGCGCAAAGTTAACTTCTTGAACAACAACAAAAATGTGGGCCTCTATGTAGATTTTCTATTATACTGGAAAAGGCAAGAGATAAAAAACATGAGGTGAAGCAATAAATCATGAGACAGTGTTTATAGCCTCATACAAAAGCAAAGCCGCTATTTGCTAGAGAGAATATCAAAGACTATTTGTAAACCTGCTACTTTTTACCTCACTGGAGAACGCATTAACCTTTCAGCATTTCCACAGGTATGGAAAACAAGCAGATTCTAACATCTTTCAGGTGTGTGTGCCCATGGCCTGTTTTAGGAATCTTAGGCTTAGATTGTGGTAGTGATTTTGTAGTCACATAGTCACCTTAAGTCTTGTTACTGTGGTGAACATTCCTTCAGGACAGGAATAGAATACCTCTATTACATTTACTTATTTTATTAAGTTTTTAAAAATTGTGGTAAAGTATCCATAACTGTTACCATCTTAACCACCTTTAAGTGTGTATAGTTCAATAACGCTAAGAACATTCACACCGTTGTGCAGTCTCCAAAACACTTCATCTGGCAAAACTGAAACTCTTGGCCAAATAAACACCCCCCCCCCACCCTTTCCACACAGCCCCTGACAATGAGCCTTCTATTTTCTGTCTCTATGAAGTTGAGTACTTTGGATACTTCATATAAGTAGAATCATACAGTATCTATCTTTTTGTGACTAGATTATTTCACTTAGCATAATGTTTTCAAGCATGTTGTAGGATATGTTAGAATTCTGTTTCTTTTGAGGGCTAAGTAATATTCCTTTGTATGCATATACCACATTTTGTTTATCCATTCTTTTGTCAATGGACACTTGGGTTGCTTCCATCCTTTGGCCATTGTCAATAATACTGCTATGAATATTGGTGTACAGGTATGTCTTTTGAGACTTTGCTTTCATTTCTTTTGGATGTATATTCAGAGGTGGAATTGCGGCCTCATATGATCATTTTTTTTTTTTTTTTTATGTGTTGAGGAACCACCATACTGTTTTCCATAGATGCTGCTTTCCTATCAACAGCGAGTGAAGGTTCTAGTTTCTCTACATCCTTGTCAACATTTTTCAGTTGTTTTGTTTTGTTTGAATAGTAGGCAACAATAAATGGTATCTCATTGTGGTTTTGAGTTGCATTTCTTCAATGATTAATGACGTTGAGAAACTTTCTTGTGCTTGTTGATGATTTGAATATCTTTTATTATGAAAAATGTCTATTCAGGCCCCTTGCTCATTTTTCTTTCTTTTTTAAAAATTTTATTACAATTTATCGATTATATTGTCACAATAGTTCCATTTTTTCCCCTTTGCTCCCCCCCACCCAGCACCCCCCTCCCCTCCCCCAGCAATTCTTTCCTTCCCCAGCCCATGCCCATGGGTCATGCATGCAATCTCTCCAGTTTCTCCCTTTCCTTTATTATTACTATTTTAGAATTAATTGATTAATTGATTTCTTTTTATAACAATAAAAAAAGTAACATTTCCCCCCCTCCCCTCAGACTTTAGACCCTTTACAATCTTATAGAGGAGAGTGGGCGACAATCTCATGCTCTTCTAGCTGCTTCAAGCTGGGTGTGGTTGTTGTCCTACCTACCCTTGGGTCCAGTATTCGCTAATATGACTGGGTGTGTATGGGGGGGTGGTGGCCTTCCCATATGGGGAAGGTTCTTGCAGACTCCAGGTCATCTGGCTGTCCCTGGACAACGGCGTGCTTCGTTTAACAGGCTGGCTTCCTTGTTGTATTCTGGGGGCAACAGATTTGGCAACATGGTTAGAAGGCATCACTCAATCCATTTCTCAATGGAGTTGTTTGCTATAGTTAGTTGTAGGAGGTCTTTACATATTCTGGATATTTACCCTTTACCATATACATAATTTTCAAATCTTATTCTCCCATTACATAGGTTGCCTTTTAACTCTGTTGATTATATACTTTGATGCACACAAGTTTTAACTTTTGATTTAGTTTAATATATCTATCTATACTTTTATTGTCTTTGTTTTTGGTGTCAAATACAAGAAATGATTTAAATTGAATGTCATGAATAACTTAATTTTATCTTCCTCATAGAACCTAGAACTCACATGTGACTTCCTTTTTGATTGAATGAGTGATCTAAATGTTAACTACCAACCAAATCTTTATCAAGTTTTCTAATTTCAATTCTGCTATCTCTATAAACATTTTTATTGTAAAAACCAAAGAATGTGCTCTCTCTCTCCTTCTCTCTCAATCTATATTTCACTCATCACTCTTGCTTCTGTGCTTCTTGTATACTACATATTCTTCTATTCTCTTTAATATAAACATTATGTGTAAAAAAAGATAGTTAAACTTATCACCTAAAATTTTGTGAATATTAAATGAAGAAAAATATATGTGTAGGTTTGGCAGTAATTAGAAATAGTAATTGCTCATGAGTAATGGTAATTATTGACTAATGAGAAATCAGGTTTGTAGGACCTAGAAATTCCTTAAAACTTGCCATACTGATAACTAAACATCTGCATGACACTGTTAGCAGGGAACCATGCAAGGATCTTACACTCTGGTTGGCAAGACAAGATTAGGTGAAAATATATACATAAAAACAAGCACAGTCATCAGTGAGTGAAAGAAATATTAATGTCTGCTGGAGTTCTAAGGAAAGACATTATTATGGAATTGAATAGCTAATTAAAGCTTCATAGAGAGGATGAGCCTGAACTGTTGTTCCTTGATGGACAGCTGCATTTAGGTGACAGCAGAGGAGAAGAAGGACAGGTCAAGATGGAACATTTGAAGTATGGTGAGTCCATTAATTTGCCCTCAGAGTGTGGAAGGTTTAAATGCCATGCTATGGGTTTTGTATTGCACCTTAAGCAGGAGTTGGCTAACTTGTTAACTTTGTTCTATAACAAAGGCTCTGTGGTCATGAAACAAATGTCCGTGTTGTGTATCTTCCTTGCTTCTTTTTAAACAATAATTTAAAACTTTAGAAACCATTTTCAGCTCACAGGCTGTACAAAAGCAGGCCACAAGCTGGGTTTGGTATCATTTGCTGACCACGGGACTCAATCAGAGATATTTTGAGCAGTTACTTGACGTGATCTAAATTACATTCTAGGAAAAGGCTGGTGGCAGCCAGAACCACCTTACACATATTTATTTAGACTTCGCACCTGCAGAAACATGTTTTACAAATTAAACCAAAGGGAAAAAACTTCATATTTCCTGGTTGTGTGTAGAGAGTAGAGAATTCTACTAACACCAAGAGAAGATTACTGTGTATAAGTTCTTTAGGATAATATTTTTATTGCAACTCACCCTCTTCTTATTAGCTAAAGGTGGCATCATAATTGCCATTAATAACATCACAAATGGGTGTATTGTAGGCACTTAATAGCTAATTTAAGAATTGGATTTAGCAGGTGAGTATGCTTTATGGACTCTATAATATACAAGTTTTATGCAGCTAGTTAGGAAACAAATGTTATGAGAAGGGCAAATTCTTCTAATGCATATCATAAAATACAACCACCTTTATGCTAGTTACTTCTGCAGCTTTCATGTGTTTGTTTTTAAAGGTATTTCCACCAAAATATATATTGTCCCTTTGCTGATTCCTTTGTCAGTCAGTGATTAACAAAGAAATTTGGGTCAGTTTTATAGAATGACTAATTAAGTCTTTTGTTATATAAACAAAATTAAGTTTCTTTATCTTTTATTGCACTGTAGGGGTACCCAAATGCATGGAGTTTATAATGGTTAATTTATCTATGAACTTGCATCTAGGCTACAGATCCATATATTAGGCTGAACATTATTCTAGATGTTTCTGTCAAGATAGTTTTTAGATGAGAATTTATACACACACAAACTGGTGGTTCTGTTTTCTGTTTCTCTAGAGAGTCCTGCCTAATACAGAGTGTATTTGTGTGTGGGAGGGGGCACCTGACTTAGAATATAGGTTTCCTTGGCTTATGCCTAATTAATTTTTGGCAGTGCAGAGGTAAATGGCAGGTAAGGGGGCCTCTCCTGGAATGATTAAAACTGAAATCTGCTACAAGCATGCTCTTGAATGCTGTGGTAAGCGACTAAACAAAGGAAACAAAAATTCAAATAGAAGCCCCCAAAACTAAATTTATATGATCAGGTGTTGGAGCATTAAGAGCTGTGACAAATATGATGTTGGGTTTCCCTTAGAGAGGGTAACTGAGTACTGTGTTCTTCACGGAATAGTGGCAGGGACTTATTCATTGATCTCTTGAAGGTAATGACTATTCTAAACCATCCAGTAAACTTTAAAATTTCACTTTTTTTTTTTACTTATTAGCCATTGTCAAGGGCAAGGGTTCTCCATCAATGACACACAATTTTGGACTAAATTAGAGGTAGTTCAATTAAACTCAACCAACATTTATTAAGGAACGACCATCCTGTGTTACTAGAAACTGTTACAAGGTCAACAAGCGACAGCTTTTTCAATACTATACTTTCATAGGTTTCATGACTTCTAAAGTCTTAAAAAATGTCTACATTGGCAAATAAATTAGTTCAAACAGTCTAAATTTATGACTATCTGTCTCAAAATAAGGGAAACTTGTATTTTAATATCAGTGTAACCCAGATTCTTCAATAGAGTGCATATATAAAAGATACTCGAAGTTGAATATCACTGACATGGGCTGTGGGAAAGAATTCAGGGCATGTATGTTCTCATGAAGAGGACAGGCAAGCAAAGACTTGGAGAAATGGTGTATTTAGAAAGAGAGACATATGTGACAATACCCACTGTGAAACCTGAGGCAGATGGGGATAGAACTGAGCCCCAGAAGTCATGACAGGATGAAGGAACAGGAATATGGGAGCAGGAGTGCTGCTCAGATACCTGACGTGATTTGTAGTCTTGCCTAGTCCTTGTCCTTCAAATAGTCTTACTAAGCAGGCATTTAGGAACAGATGAAAAATGCTTCATGTGTAACCGAAATTAAAACTAACACTGCAAAAGGGTAGATTTCAGTTTTGTGCTGAGTTTTTTCCCTTATAAACTGTTATTGAGGTCATGATTTTTGAGTCTTATCTAGCCTTGCTTCTTATGCTTTATAGTTTTTTATTTTTTCAGTGAGAGCAACTGAACTTCACTGATAGGGTCTGAAGCACTTAAGGAATTTTTAACCATAAAGCTATCTTTTGCACCATCTCCTTGAGAAAAGTAACACCATTCTGGCGTTTTCCATTGTGGGAAGAGAAGGAATATTAT